>NW_024067832.1:0-300000 GCF_009389715.1 Phoenix dactylifera | reverse complement strand
TTCCAGATTTGAATTAAAGTTGCCTTCGCGACTGGGAGTCGACTCGTCTTGACCCAGAGTCGACTCGCCAACTTCTGGAGCTGACTTGGCTTTCTCGGAGTCGGCTCATCCCATGAAGTCCGTGGACGTATTTTTGAATTTGGTCCACTCGAGTCGACTCGACTGTCCTGGGAGTCGACTCGGCGCTCAGAGCCCGAACTCCCTATCTTCTGTCTTTTGGCTCGTCCAGTCTTGGAGTCGACTCGAGCTTCCTCGGAGTCGACTCGGCTCTCAGTTTCGAAACTTGGTCTTCTGCCCTTTTGATGTGAAGCTGCCTTGGAGTCGACTCTAGCTGTCTGGGAGTCGACTCGAATCTCAGAGGCAGTAACTTGGTCTTCTGTCTTCTTTGTGGTCGCGGAGTCTCGGAGTCGACTCGCGTAATGCGGGAGTCGACTCGAATCTCAGAGTCCAGAATCTACCCTCTGACTTTTTCATTGTGTACTGCTGAGAGTCGACTCTTGCTGTCTTTGGAGTCGACCTGCCAACCATCGGAGTCGACTCGCGTTCCACTAGAGTCGACTCGAATCTCAGACCCGAAAACTGCTCTCTGACTTTTTCTTTGTATTCCTCTTGGAGTCGACTCTTACTACCCTGGAGTCGACTCGGTGAACATCGGAGTCGACTCGCACACTTCGGGAGTCGACTCGTTGACAGGTTCTGAGTTGAAGCTTTCTGTTCGTCTGTCTGTTTCCAGTCGGAGTCGACTCGTACTGATCCGGAGTCGACTCGAGCTCGTGCCAGTGAACTTGATACGCTTGGAGTCGACTCGTGATACTCTGGAGTCGACTCGAGTCTCAGACTTTGGTTCAAGCTGACTTCTTAACTTATCCAAAAATTATGAACCAAGTCTTGAGACACTTAGACAAGATTTTCACTGAAACACTTAATTGAATTCATTAGTAAACAAGAAATATACTCAAATGCTTTGAGCTCATCAAAATCAAATAGGGTTTTAATCAATCACTCCACAATCTCCCCCTTTTTGATGATGACAAAACATTGAGTATATGTAAAGTAAATTGCACAATAAACAATCAAATAAAATCCATAAATGAATTCAAATGTCTGGTAATTCAATTTATCCAAGCTTGAAAGGAGTGAAACAATAAATTTCGGAGTTAAAGCTCCCCCTTTCATTTGGAATTATATAAGCCTTCATATCATGCATTCAATTGTTTGGCTTATATATAATTAATGATTTAGCTTTCTTAAAATTTTAGATTCTCCCCCTCAACATATGCATTCTACTTTGTTTTGATTCTTTGAATTTCCTTTTAATGCTTTGAAGTTTTTGAACTGAAATTTTGGTTTTTAGAGGAAAAATCTGTCAATTTGTTCTTGAGTAGGATTCAGCTAATCTCCGAATATCCCTTGAATAGATTCTGGAGATTACTCCATTAGGAGCCCCAAAAGAGAGATAATGAGCCTCGAGGTACCGAATCCACTTAGAACAAATTTGTGTGTTTTAAGAGTTTATCTTTTTATTGATTTCCATTGATTCCTTTTACATATTTTATACATATTTTTTCTTTTACATATTTTATACATATTTCTCCCCCTTTTACATATTTTATACATATTTCTCCCCCTTTTACATATTTTATACATATTTCTCTCCCTTTTTGTCATCATATCAAAAAGGAGGTAAACAGAACACACAATCAAATATAGATCAAAAGGCACATTATTGAAGAAAAATGCGGCTACTCATTGTATTAATTTGTATGTAAGTACATTTCAGAATACAATAAGTAACGTAAAGCAATACATGTCAAAGCAAAATACAAAAAGTAGCTACGGTCTCCTCGAGGATGTAGGTCCTCCTCTCGAGGATGTGACTCCTCCTCTCGAGGATGTATCTCCTCGAGGCATGCGCTCCACGAGTGATTGGACCGCATTGGTCACGTTCTCTAGCTGGCGAATGATGGCCTGGATGGCCCTGCTCTGTGTCGTATCCGGCTCGAGTACTGACTTCTGCAGTCCGTCCAGCTTGTCGATGAGCACATTCGACAAGCGCTCGGCCCCTGCGGTGGTGGTGGACATGTCACGGCCGATGTCATCCCGCATCCGTCGAGTGGTGCTCGTGACCTCACTCATGCTGTGGAACTGGGCCTGTATCAAGGTCCTCATGTTGTATATCTCTTGCCGCACCTCAGCCGTCATGTCTGTCACGGCTGTCAGGGAAGGGACCAATGCGGAAGATGTGGGCGCAGGAGAGGGAGTAGGCACCGAACCTCGGAGCTCCCGAAGCAACTCATCCCTCAGATCTCGGACTATCTCCTGCCGCAGCTCCCGGAGCTGCTCAGAATCAATGCGGACCTCCATGGATGGTGGAGCCGAGGAGGAGGGTCCGGCGGAGGTGGTAGGAGCAGGAGTGGATGGAAGATCTGGTAAGTCTGGAAAGTCAGAGTCTGGCTCAGGACTGGGGGAAGGTCTGGTGGTCTGTGTGGTGAGGGAAGACTTCCTAACCCAGATCCCCTCTCTCTTCCGAAACCCCATCCTGTGTAGGGTCCCTGCACGCGTGCGATCAGTCCATCGCAATGCGCGAAAGGGTTCCCCCTCAGGAATGGGAATCTCGTACTCCCTAAACAGAAGAGTGAATATCATGCCGTATGGGAGGGTGAGCCTAGGTCTTTCTAGGGGCTCACACAGATACCTATAGATGAGTTTGGGAAAGTTGATTGGAGTGTCCTGAAGAATATAAAACATCAGAGCTAGGTCTCTCTCATTTACAAAATCAAATCTCCCTGTCTTAGGGAAGATGGACCTAGACAATATACTCAAGAGGATCCGCACCTCAATCGGTAGTGAGCTAGCGGATACCTCGTCTAGAGGTGACTGGGGTGGATGCCCTAGAACGGCCGTAAGGGCCTCAACCCTGTCCTCAGGGTGTGTGGGAGCCACCCCTACTTGTGGAAGGTGGAGGATGTGGGCAATGAGATCCTCCATAACGAACAGAGGGACACCGGCTACTGTGCCCTCGATACCCCCATCTCCCCGATGGACGGTACCGTAAACTCTCTAACAAGGCCAGGGTAAGTGGGGAGGTCTAATGTAAGGAAAAACTCTAAGCCCTGGACCCTAAGCCTATCACCTACGGTGAACCCTTCCCGGGAGAGATAGTCGAAGTCGACATATCTCCCGGTGGTGACGGCCTTCCCGGCCAATGGCCTCACGGGAACCGCCCTAGGCGGGGAACGAGCCGGAGGTGGTGGCCTCGCGGGATCGTGCCGCGCCTTGGAGCGCCGCTCGGGACCGGCCTCGGGTCGGGACCTCTTCCGGACTACGGTCTTACGCGGCATAATGACCTAGACGGGATAAAAAAAAAATAAAGGACGGAGAAAGGTCGACGGAGAAGGCTTGGGACCGACCGGGGACGACCTAGGAAGGGATGAAAACCCAAAGACCGGTGAAGAATCGATTGGAAAAAGCCTTGGGAAGGATTGGGGACGACCTAGGAGTCGGCTCTAGGGCTTGTGAACAGTGGCGGCTTGAGAAAGAAGTGTTTTCGAAACGACAAATCTAGGGTTAAAAAGTCGGATCCCGACTGCGAGTCGACTCCACTGAGTCGCGAGTCGACTCGACCTCGAGTCGACTCCAGAATATGCGCGAGTCGACTCTCCTTATGCGCCTGTAGACCTCGAGTCGACTCCCGACTATATGTGAGTCGACTCCCCCTCTGCTGCCATCTATGCGAGTCGACTCCCGCAAATGCGCGAGTCGACTCCCCCTTAGGAGCCGACTCTGAAACTTACTCGAGTCGTCTCTAACTTTGGCACGCACCTAAAAATCATGCTTCGTTTGTGCCAAACAAGGGAAAATCACTAAATTAAGATCTGATTTGATGATCATTGAAGAGAAACTCTATTTTAACCACAAACTAATCATCAAAATCAATGAATCTAGTGGAAACTACCACTAGGATGGATCAATCACTCCTAATCCCCTCCTAAGCACACTAAACCTCTCTTCACTTAGGGGTTTTGTAAAAATATCTGCTAATTGATCATCAGTACAAACAAATTGGAGTGTCACATCACCATTCAATACATGATCTCTTATGAAGTGATGTCGTATCTCAATATGTTTAGTTCTTGAATGCTGAATTGGATTTTTAGTTAGATTAATGGCACTTGTATTATCACAATTAATGGGAATTTTATCTTGTTTAATGCCATAATCTTCTAGTTGTTGTTTAATCCACAAGATTTGAGCACAACAACTCCCGGCTGCAACATATTCAGCTTCAGCAGTAGATAATGCAACCGAGTTTTGTTTCTTGCTAAACCATGAGATAAGGTTTTCTCCTAGAAATTGACACGACCCGCTGGTACTTTTTCTATCAAGCTTACATCCAGCGAAGTCTGAATCTGTGTATCCTATTAAGTTTAGGCTAGATTCTTTAGAGTACCATAGCCCTATATTCTTAGTTCCTATTAAATATTTAAAAATTCTCTTAACTGCAACTAGATGTGATTCTTTAGGATTAGCCTGATATCTAGCACACATGCAAACACTAAACATAATATCAGGTCTACTTGCAGTAAGATACAATAAGGATCCTATCATACCTCGATACAGTTTCTGATCTACAGATTTACCTGATTCATCTTGGTCTAATTTGCATGATGAACTCATGGGGGTGCTGATTGATTTGTTTCCCTCCATATCAAACTTCTTGAGCATCTCCTTGATATATTTGGCTTGATTGATGAAGATGCCTCCTTCAGATTGTTTGATTTGGAGTCCAAGGAAGTAAGTCAGCTCTCCCATCATGCTCATCTCAAATTCACTCTGCATCAAGTTAGCAAATTCTTCGCAGAGACGATTATTAGTAGCACCGAAAATAATATCATCAACATAAATCTGTACTAACAGCATATCTTGGTTTTTCTTTTTCAGAAATAGAGTTGTATCTACATTACCCCTAGAGAACTCATGTTCTAATAGGAATTTGCTAAGTCTCTCATACCATGCTCTAGGTGCTTGTTTCAAACCATAAAGTGCTTTGTTCAATTTATAAACATGATTAGGGTATTGATGATTTTCAAAACCAGGAGGTTGTTCTACATATACCTCCTCATTAATATACCCATTTAAAAATGCACTTTTTACATCCATTTGAAATAGTTTGAAGTCCTTAGAGCATGTATATGCTAATAATAGTCTAATAGCCTCAAGTCTAGCTACAGGAGCAAAAGTTTCATCAAAATCTATACCTTCTTCTTGATTATAACCCTTTGCTACTAGTCTAGCCTTATTCCTTATAACAGTTCCATTTTCATCAAATTTATTTTTATAAATCCATTTAGTACCTATAATTGGATATTCAGAAGGTCTCTCAATTAGATTCCACACTTTGTTTCTAGTAAATTGGTTTAGTTCTTCTTGCATTGCATTTATCCAATTTACATCATTTTCGGCTTCTTCTATATGTTTGGGCTCAAAGTGTGAGACAAAAGCTAGATGGTTATTCAAATTCCTAAGGGATGCTCTAGTCCTAACCGGTTGAGATGGATCATCTAGAATTAGTTCCTTAGGATGCCCGTGAGCATACCTCCAAGCTTTAGTTAGCCCATGATCCACAATAGCCTCTTGGCTTGATGATGCTCCTTCACTCAACTTTTGATTATCATCTTGTAATGCCATCTCATCTATCTTTTCTTCAAGAATTTCAACATCATCATCAAAATTATCTTTCTTACTAGAGGAGATGTCACTAGAATCATCAAATACAACATGTATAGATTCTTCTATAACTAAGGTTCTTTTGTTAAAGACTCTATAGGCTTTGCTAGTTGTAGAGTAGCCTAAGAAAATTCCCTCATCAGATTTAGAGTCAAATTTACCTAGATTATCTTTTCCATTATTATGAACAAAACACCTACATCCAAAAATATGAAAGTAATTAACTTTTGGTTTTCTGTTTTTCCAAAGTTCATAAGGTGTTTTCTTTATGATGGGTCTCAATAGAACTCTATTTAATATATGACAAGAAGTATTAATGGCTTCTCCCCAAAAGTACTTAGGGAGGTTACTTTCACATAACATAGTTCTAGCCATTTCCTCTAGAGTTCTATTTTTTCTCTCCACAACTTCATTTTGTTGTGGTGTCCTAGGTGCAGAAAAATTATGGGTTATCCCCTTTTTACTACAAAATTCCTCAAATGACTGATTTTCGAATTCGGTACCATGGTCACTTCTAATAGCTATTACTGAGGTATCTCTAGCATTGGTTACTTCTTTATGGAATTTCTTAAAAACAGAAAATGCTTGATCCTTATGTGCTAGGAACATGACCCATGTGTACCTAGAATAATCATCTACAATAACTAGACCATATTTATTTCCACCTAGGCTTGTTGTTCTAGTTGGTCCGAATAGGTCCATGTGTAATAATTCTAGAGGCCTAGAGGTAGAGACACATTTTATGGATTTAAATGAGTTCCTAGATTGTTTGCCAAATTGACATGCTTCACATATTTTGTTCTTTTCAAATTTTAATTTTGGCAAACCTATCACGGAATCTCTTTTAACTAGTTTAGTTATTGTGTCCATGCTTGCATGACCTAACTTACGGTGCCACAACCAACTAGCATCATTATCCTTAGTTTCATTAACAACTAGACATTGGTTATGTTTTGCAAGATCTTCAAGGTCTACAACATATACATTTCCTCGTCTAATTCCTTTAAAAACTAAACTATTATCATTAGGGTTTGTTATAATGCATAGTGATGGTTTAAACATAACATCATACCCTTTATCACATAATTGACTAATGCTTAATAAGTTATGCTTAAGACCATCAACATATCTAACATTATCAATATAAGTAGAAGGGGTGATTTGAACTTTACCAATACCAATGATGTGACCTTGGTTGTTGTCTCCAAAAGTCACAGCACCTCCCTTCTTAGCTTCAAGGGTGAAAAATTGATCCTTGTCACCCGTCATGTATCTTGAGCAGCCACTGTCCAAGTACCAGCAGTTTTTGTTGACCTTGGCTGCAAGACACTCCTACACAAGTAGATCATATAATCTTAGGTACCCAAGTTTTCTTGGGTCCTTCATGGTTAGTCAAGTTGGTTCCTTTTGGAACCCATACCCTTTTAATTTTTTTTTTTGTTTTACTTTTCCTATAGTCACATACATTTGCCTTATGTCCTATAGTCCCACAACAAAAGCAGGTTATTTTCTTAGTTTTAGTTTCCCCAGCTTTAACAAAGAAGTTACTAAGAAGTTTTTGTTTATTTCTTGGTTTATACCCTAAACCCGCTTTATTAAATACTGCTCGTTGACTATTGAGTATCATATTTAACTTTTCAGAGCTATATGTAAATTTTTCAACTAAGGGTTTGTATTTGTTAAGTTCTTTAGTTAGTGTTTGATTTTCTGCTTTTAGATCATTAAGTTCTTTTGTGAGATCTTTATTTAAGATTTGTTTATGTTTTTTTTTAAGTTCTGAAAATTCCTTAGTTAGTTTTTCATTATCTTTAGTTAAGGTATTAGTCTTTTGAGTTAAAAGTTGGTTGCTTGTCTTAAGTTCTATATTTTCTTTGGTGATTAAATCCTTATCCTTAACTAATTTATCGTATTTATGTAGGTATGATTGATAAGCTATTTTTAGTTCTTTATTCTTAAGATTTATTGCCTTATATTCTATCATTAATTCATTAAATGCATCATAAAGTTCATCAAAAGAAAAATCAAGATGAGTGTCGGAAGTTACCTCATTTTTATTGGCCATGAAGCAGAAATTGGCCTTCTCTTCTTGTTCATCATCCGATGAAGAGGATGATGAATCGGAGTCGGATAGTGTTGTGACAAGAGCCTTCTTCTTCTTGTACTTGCTCCCCTTTTTCAGTAAAGGGCACTCAGCTCTTATGTGACCCGGCTTCTTGCACTCGTAACACCCAATCCCCTCATTTTCCCTTTCCTTACCTTTGTCCTTGTGGTAGGAATTAGAGGGGCCTCTCCTTTGATGATAGGACTTCTTGTGGTTGATGAATTTTCTGAATTTGCGCACAAGAAGTGCCTCACCATCATCTTCCTCATGTTCTTCTTCTTTACTGCTGCTACTGCAAGATAAGTCCTTGTTAGATGAAGTAGATTTTAGAGCTATTACCTTTTCTTATGGGAGGACTCTTCCTCGTTGTGTTGTTTCATGGTTAGCTCGTGCGTCATTAGGGATCCAAGAAGCTCCTCAAGTGGTAATTTGTTCAGGTCCTTGGCTTCTTGGATTGCGGTCACTTTAGCTTCCCATGACCTTGGTAGACACCGAAGGATTTTCCTGACAAGCTCACTGTTAGTATAGTTCTTGCCAAGGCTTTTTAGGCCATTGACAATGTCAGTAAACCTAGTAAACATGCATGTAATTGTTTCATTAGAATCCATTTTAAATAGTTCATATTTATGAACCAAAATATTTATTTTGGATTCTTTGACTTGATTCGTGCCCTCATGGGTCACTTCAAGTCTGTCCCAAATTTCTTTTGCAGAATTGCAAGTAGAGACCCTATTGAATTCATTTCTATCTAAGGCACAATAAAGCACATTCATAGCTTTAGAGTTTAGTTGTGCCTTTCTCATGTCATGTTCATCCCAATCCTTTTCTAGTTTGGGTACCGTGACACCCTCTACATATATAGATGGGATGTATGGCCCATTTACTATAATGGTCCACATCTCATAGTCTTGGGCTTGGATGAATATTCTCATCCTAGCCTTCCAATATGAGTAGTCGGATTCATTAAAGAATGGGGGTCTTTGGGTGGACTGACCCTCAATGTGGGAAGATCCAAATGGGGTTGTCATTTTGATCTTTTACTCTTGGGTGGAAGAGTTTAGGCTCTGATACCACTTATTGCCCAGATAGACAACCCAAGAGGGGGGGGGGGGGGTGAATTGGATTTTAAAATAATTTAGATATTTAAAACGTTGTGGATGACTAATTAAAACTATTGCAAGTTGTTTAATTAAATGCTATGTGCTGTGAGTGATAAGAGAGGAAGAAGAAGAGAGACAATCAAACACAAACACCAAGTTTTATAGTGTTCGGAGCTAACCCTTGCTCCTACGTCCACTCCCCAAGTCTCACTTGGGAATTCACTATAACCCCCTTGGATTACAGCCGGTTGTTTTCCAAGCTTACAACCAAACTTGTTGTTTTACGAGCTCACAACGAACTCGGTCGGTTTTTTCAGGCTCACCGACTAGAACCACCCCGATTGTTTTCCCGGGATCACAATCAAACCCTTACACACGTTGGTTTTAATAACTAGGCTCACCAACTAACCTCTATACCCTTGATTCAATCCCCCGATTGAATCAAGCAAATACAAGTTGTAAATAAAATAGACAAACAGAAAAACAAGCTTCTCAAAAGTAGATGAAAGACAATATAATCTAAAAGGAGTTTAGAAGCCCTCAAACGCTTTTAAGTTGGAGAAGAGGAATGGCTTCTTAAACTTCGGTCTCCTCTTGAATGTGTAGTCGACTTGAATGCAGGAGGAGCTTCTTTAATTGCTGGGAAGATGTAGGTGGATGCAGTAAATGCAGATCTTCCCTTTTTCTCGTTGAAGAACAAGTTGCAGAGTTGAATGCTTGAATACTTGGAGTGGAATGGTTGTTGTCTACCTTGCTACAGTCCTCTGTGGCTATTTAAACCAACCCCCACGGAAACTAGCCGTTAGAGAGCTTTTTCTGCCCGTTCTGCACACTCTGTACAGTCTGACAATGTGTCCGTTGGTGGGTTGGAGTCGACTCGCGCGATCAGGAGTCGACTCGTCTGTAGCGGGAGTCGACTCATACTTTTCCGGAGTCGACTCTGCAACTGTTCCAGATTTGAATTAAAGTTGCCTTCGCGACTGGGAGTCGACTCGTCTTGACCCAGAGTCGACTCGCCAACATCTGGAGCTGACTTGGCTTTCTCGGAGTCGGCTCATCCCATGAAGTCCGTGGACATATTTTTGAATTTGGTCCACTCGAGTCGACTCGACTGTCCTGGGAGTCGACTCGGCGCTCAGAGCCCGAACTCCCTATCTTCTGTCTTTTGGCTCGTCCAGTCTTGGAGTCGACTCGAGCTTCCTCGGAGTCGACTCGGCTCTCAGTTTCCGAAACTTGGTCTTCTGCCCTTTTGATGTGAAGCTGCCTTGGAGTCGACTCTAGCTGTCTGGGAGTCGACTCGAATCTCAGAGGCAGTAACTTGGTCTTCTGTCTTCTTTGTGGTCGCGAAGTCTCGGAGTCGACTCGCGTAATGCGGGAGTCGACTCGAATCTCAGAGTCCAGAATCTGCCCTCTGACTTTTTCTTTGTGTACTGCTGAGAGTCGACTCTTGCTGTCTTTGGAGTCGACCTGCCAATCATCGGAGTCGACTCGCGTTCCACTGGAGTCGACTCGAATCTCAGACCCGAAAACTGCTCTCTGACTTTTTCTTTGTATTCCTCTTGGAGTCGACTCTTACTACCCTGGAGTCGACTCGGTGAACATCGGAGTCGACTCGCACACTTCGGGAGTCGACTCGTTGACAGGTTCTGAGTTGAAGCTTTCTGTTCGTCTGTCTGTTTCCAGTCGGAGTCGACTCGTACTGATCCGGAGTCGACTCGAGCTCGTGCCAGTGAACTTGATACGCTTGGAGTCGACTCGTGATACTTTGGAGTCGACTCGAGTCTCAGACTTTGGTTCAAGCTGACTTCTTAACTTATCCAAAAATTATGAACCAAGTCTTGAGACACTTAGACAAGATTTTCACTGAAACACTTAATTGAATTCATTAGTAAACAAGAAATATACTCAAATGCTTTGAGCTCATCAAAATCAAATAGGGTTTTAATCAATCACTCCACAATGCATATATCAATACCATCATGGAGCTAAATTACCAAGAGGCTTGTTTATATTGATTGCCAAAAGAAGGAAATGGTGATGGATGGAAACAGAAGCCTGCTCTACTAGAGATGCTCCCATCGCCATTGAATTGAAGCCCAAGAACTGCAGCTTGAGAGGGGTCGGCTGCACCCAGGCCGGCTGAGGCCGGCCTTGCGGGTTCGTCGGGTCCCCGGGAGCGGGTGCCTTACGCTCCTGGATGGGCCGTTTCGTATAATATATTTTATATGAAGTTTAGTGGCAGTGAAGGAGGGTAAGAGCTGGGAAGGAGGAGGAGATAGTTTAGTTCTGAGTATCTGTTGACAATATTATTCGAACCTCGAGCAATGACATTAACTCCTCAGAACAATTTCTCTCCATCATCATTGGTACCTAAAAAGAATTATAGAAGTAACGATTAATTTCTCTTGCGCCTTGCCTTACTGCTGTGGAGCGCTTCAATCTGGCGCTCGAGCTTCTCGACCTTCCTGTTGGCCGAAGGAGCTGCAGGTCGCCAGGCTACAGGATGCCAAGGTTGAGGAGAAGGCCCTGTGAGCCATGGTTTTTAAATCGACCCAAGGGATAAGCTTGAGTGAATTGGAAAGATTACATCCTCCAATCTCCACAAAAGCACTTCAAATCCAAGTGTGACTTGGATTGATCTGAAAATTGAACTAATTGGAGTTCACATGAATCAGATTCATGTGGAATTTTTTCGGATCCAAAATCTTTCAAATTGGTCTTCAATTTGGTTTAGAAATATATATATACATGCAATTTGTAAAAGAAAAAATGCACAATGTAAGTAAACTATGACACGATAGCAATTTAATACAAGAGTTGTATTCTACTAAAGCTGATCGTACTCAGAGAGTAAGGTCCTAATTAAGTAACCACCTTTAGTGCTTTCCTTAGACACCAATTAGATTAATTGTTCTAGAATGGGTTAGCTCTCTCGCCAGAAAGCAACCCCACGGCCATGGTCCCCACCCTCCCATCTCTCACTCTCCGTCCAAATACCACTATTCTAATCACCGGTAGTACGGTGTCGAAACCGTTAGCGCCCCGCCGGATCGCGCTGGCCGGCGGCGCGCAACGCCGGACCCCCGATCCGCGTGCGAGCGGCGAGCGTCCGGGCGGGCCCCTTTCGCAACTTCCCTCGGCACTCTAAACACCCCTTGCCTTTTTTTTTTTCTTTCTTTCTTCTCCAAAAAAAACAAAGCTCTTATATTGCCATACTTTTGAGATGTACTAATCATTATTTGTTTTGTTAGGATTATCGGAAAAAAAAAACGAAAGAAGGAAAGAATTTTGGACGACTAGAGGACATATACTGAAGGGCTGGCCTGAGAAGAGAAGGAATTTGATGAAGCTTGTAGCAAGAAATGAGATCCGTAAATAGCATGCGCATTAATTGTTGAGTGAGCCGGAGATCTGCGGAGGCCATGTGCATTAATTGTTGAGTGAGCCGGAGATCTGCGGAGGCTTGACGGCACCATATTGCCCATACTCAGTACTCTATGTGGTCCTATCGCATATGGTGGTTTAATCAGAAATCTCAATTCAGCATATCATATTTCCTCACATTTCTTGTCCAAATGAAGTTTCGATCACTTGAAAACACACCTTAAGGATAAAGTCCTCCACGGCATCAAGGCAAGGAAGATCCACACGCAAAGGTTCAGAAAATTGGAGACAATCTCAAAGTATAATAGTGATACAATGACAAGTCTGAGTCATGATACTGGAGCTGGGCGGTATCCCATTTCTTGCCCGAGCCCAAGATTCCAGCTTTGTGGAAATTGGAAGCTCGCTGTAGAGCCCTACGCTTCCCCCCTCTCGTCCCATCTCGTCTCCCTCCCGACCGCGGCGGGTGCTCCACGCGAGCTCGATTCTTCTCGAGGGTGACTCAGCTACGGTGATCAGCTGGATCCGTAGGGGCACAGGGTGTGCCGAAACATGCATTGCGCTGCGTTAGGATCATTAACTCTCTTCTTAAAAATAGCTTTTCTTTTTAATGATAGAAGCATTTAATTATGTAGGAGTGTATATTCAAAATATTAATTTCTTAGTCATAGTTTTTCAGCTCCTCCAGGTCCTTTATCATAGTCAAACCGTGATCATGGACAGACTGCCCCTCGCGCATCTTTGCTTTGAAGAGCCTCTTAGACACTTCAAAATGAGCTGTGCGACTCTGCTCACCTACTTCTACACTTCACCTGTATGACATACTAGTGTCTCCACACTCCTTGGTTAAGAGGACAAGCAACGTATATGTCACACAACGACCTAATCTCGATAATGTTCTGAACTTACAGTGAATTTGTTAATAAAAGATCCCGATCCGATCCGGTTTTTTGTTCGGGTCCTAATTTTGGACCCATATCCGATCCGGTTGAAGATCAGGTCAAGGAGATGGCATAAATAGACAATCTATGATGAAGGTATAGGATTCCTTCATTGATTATGCAAATGGTGAAATGATGAAGTAATGTTATAGGTTCCTTTATACAAGATCGGGGTCGGCCGGCGGTGCACCCCCCGTGGAGAGGGGTTCCCGCCCGTAAAAAAGTATGCCATAACCTCATTTGGATATGATTGAAGGTGGTGGTAGCGCCATGATCTACACCCCACCAGCGTTGCCCACTGCCCATGTGGACTGGCACCCATATCTTAGTCAATTCTTTCTTTACAATTTTCAATACTTCTTCACGGGCCAGCAACTCTTTTTCTACTTCAAAATTCTTAGTTGTTCCAATCTCATATCGTGTGAGTGTTGGAGGTGTCCGCCCTCCAAATTTATTCTAATATTAAAACCAAATTTCGGAGTTCTGACAAGGTCTTGGTTGGAGTCCTCAGAGACAATAAGTGGGAGATGGCAACCTTGTTATCATGGTTGAAGGACTTCTCCGACGCATGCAGCACTGCTCCATCCATGCTTCAACCACTACCATGATTTATGCAACCGCTTTGGGTGGCCTCATTTTCACCCATTTTAGAATGAGATATTAGTAAAAATAATCTGCCCAAATAGAAAAATAAAAATCTTCAATCAGCCAACTATGTTCCTATACTGCAAAATGTAGAGGAAGCGTTCGATGCCGGCAACCCTCCACCTCCGCCGCTGGTTGTGCTCGATGCCATCCGCCGTCGCTGCACCATGGATCGCCAAGATTGGAGAATAAGCCCACGCCCCGCTCAGCCGCAATGGAATGCATAATATTTAACATTTTAAGCATGAGTATAAACAACATCTGACTCCAACAAATTCTACAGTTTCAAATGTGGAATCAGACATGTGCCAACATCTAGATGATCTCGAGGATGAGATCAACTAGAATGGAAGCAATTGATGTGTTGACCTAGGGATTAATTTTGATGATTACAAAATAACTGAGTAAGTTACTAATGATCATACATTTTGGAGCAGCTTAAGTTGCTTTTCAGAAAAGTCTTAGAAGCTTGAACGCCTAGAAAGCAGCCTAGAAAGCATAAAGGAACTCAAGAGATGAAATTTTTAAGTTGGAGACAAGTTTGAAGGAGTTTGGAGACTTCTGAAGCATGAAAGTGGACCCTTCATGGACAAAAGTTGACTTCGAGGTATCCACAGAATGAAATGATGAAGAATCAGTATGTCGGACATCAGGTGTCGACCCCCAAGTGGACTCCGGCACGTTGGGGATGAGTGGCACACTTGGCATAGGCCAAGGGTTGACCTCTGGACCTATGGTTTTTCTGGTTCCCTCTAAGGTCAACTTGTAATAGGCAGGTCGACTTCTAAACCAAATGTCGGGCCCGAGGTTGACCCCTCTGCATTGATAGACTGTAATCGGTAGTTTTTCAGTAGGAATGAAGTGCATTGAGTTCTAAACCTTCTCCAACGGTCTTCAACGGTTAGTAATTACTCTCCAATTGCTTCTCTTTATAAATAAGCCTCCAAAAGTGGAAAACAAGAAGTGAACTCAAAGAAAAATCAAGAGGAATTAGAAAAAAGAGCATTCAAAGCAAGAAGGAAATTTATTAAGTGAAAAGCATTCAATCCAACCTCACCTACCACTTTAAGAGCATTCATTGAGCATTATCAACTGAAGTGGACATCAAGAGGCTTCTTCCATCATTTGAAAAGGGCTTCTAATTGGTTTATTTCTGCTCACTAAGGAGCTTTGATTGTATTCATTATATATTGATCATTGTTACATTGTTTTTGTGGGATAAGTTTTAGTTAAGCTAAAACTTGGAGAGATTGATCTGTACCTTGAAATGGAGTGCGTACAAGGTTTGCTTGTGCCCAGAAATGAGTGACTAGCTTGGAAAATCTAGGGTTGTTTGGTCAGTAGCATCTAACATTATAATCGTTCGTGAACTATTAGTAGATGAATTTCCTAGATAGGGAGCTTGGGGAGTAGATGTAGGTGTTAGATTTAGCAGCAAACCACTATAAATCTTTTATATTTATGGTGCTTTGATTGTGTACCTTGTTCATCTTACTTATTACTTTACTTACTGCTTATATCTCTCATTGCACATCGCATACATATTAGTTAGTTATTATTTCACTGCACTTATAGTTTAAATTTTTGAAAAGCCGAATTCACCCCCCCCCCCCCCCCCCTCTTGGGCTACATAGCTTTGCAATATGATGTAGATAGAAACTTAAGGATGATAGTAGAATTTATTTTTAATTTTTCTTAGATATCTTAATTGTGCTATTTTCATGTTATTCTTTGGGGTTATCTTTCTGAAAATTTTGAAGTTTTGCTGTTAGGGTACGTTTAGCTACACCATAGTGACCAAAGAGGAAAATGGTCACTTCCAAATTTGACTTTTTGAAAATGCTAAGATTTTGGATATTTGGATGTTTGGTCAGAAGAATTGGCTAGAGCAGATTTTAACTTCTAGCCAATTCTACTATTTCGTTGACCCTAAAACAGTAGGATGTTCATGGCCTAATCTGATCTGCCCATCATGGGTCGACACATGGCGAGCATTTTGAAAAGATTTGAATTTCAAAAAAATTGAATTCTTGGCAGGGTCCAAACAAGGAAGGAGATTACAGCACATTTGAATCTAGATAAGTAAGAAAGTTACGACAATCCCTTGATTTTCACCTCAAATCATAATGGACCCACGCTTCCTTCTCTTTATAAATAAGGCCAAGGGACATCAAGGGGCAGGGGAGGAGAAGGAGCCAGAGGCTCCCCAGCATAGATGGTGAGAAACTCCCAAGGAGAGACTCCCAAGCTTTTATGGCAACAAGCTCTAATGGCGAGCGGGGGGGCTTTCAATCTCTCGTAACAACCTCTATGCCCAACTCCTCTTCCACGACCATTCCCATATACTATCTCCTCCCCATATGGGATGCTCGTCCTTGGAGACTAGGATGCGAGTCCCTGGAGGCCGCCCTTCTATACCAGTCGAGATCCGAATCCCGTGCATATGGGACCCGCATCCTTGGAGACCAGGATGCGAGTCCCTAGAGGCCGACTTTCTGTGCTAGTCGAGATCCAAGTACCGTGCGTATAGGACCCATGTCCTTGGAGACCAGGATGTGAGTCCCTGAAGGCCGCCCTTCTATGCTAGTAGAGATCCGAGCACCATGCATATTGGAGCCGCATCTTTGGAGACCAGGATGCAAGTCCTTGCAGGCCGTCCTTCTATGCTAGCCAAGATCCGAGCATCGTGCGTATAGGATCTGCATCCTTGCATACCAAGATGGAAGTCCCTAAAGGACACCCTTCTATGCCAACTGAGATCCGAGCACCAGCCGAGTCCTTGGAGGCCACCCTTCTGTGCCAACTCAGATCCGAGCACTGCGTGTATGGGACCTATATCCTTTCAGACCAAGATGCAAGTATGAAGGTCGCCCTTCCATGCTAGCTGACATCCAATCACCGAGCGTACAAGATTCATGTCCTTGGAGTCTAGGATACGAGTCCCTCGAAGACCAGGATGCAAGTCCCTATAGACCAGAATGCGCGTCTGCCGACTAGAGCCATGCCAAGATCCCAGTCTGTTCTCCTAGTTCGCACATCCTCAGAGACCAAGACACAAGTCCCTAGAGACTGGGATGCATGACCTCCGTCCAGAGCTATGCCGAGCTCCCGAGCCTTGCTCCCAGTCCTCACTACTAGTTCATGAATTCTTGGAGACATGGACGTGAGTCCTAGGAGACCAGGATGCATATCTACTAATTAGAGACATACAAAACTCCCAATATGCACTCCTAGTCCGAGCATCCTTAGAGATTAGGATGCAAGTCGCTAGAGGCTACCCTTCTATGCTAGTCGAGATCCGAGTGCCAAGATCTGAGCACCATTCGTACAGGACCCGAATCCTTGGAGACCAGGATGCAAGTCCTTGAGCATGATCGGCAGCTGCTCAAGCGGCCGTTGGGCTACCACGGAACGGCCACGACGCCTCCGCTTCGTCTTGCCCGAAGAAGTCAGAGCAGAGGATCGCAATCGCGATCCTCTATTCTGGCTCATTAATGGGCCATGGGCTAAAGCCGGCTATCCCGGCCGGCTTCAGCCCAGTATTCTCAAATTCTCTCCCCATTAAAAAAAAATTGTCCTCGAAATTTAAAGAATCTAGGCCTTCCAAATTTAGAGATGATCAACCTATTGAATAACACAAATTCAAGATCTCATTCTCCTCGATCAAAATTGGTGTGATAGATAACTTTGAATCAATTATCAAAAATTTTATATAAACTAATAAGATTAGCACTAGATCTAAGATTGAAATCATCATCTTGATGCAGGTTCACTCTAGATCGAATTGGGATCGATTCACAATAATATCGATTAAAATTAATTGTATTTGGGGTAGAATTTGAAATGAAATAGATCTCATACACTTATTATAGTAGAGTGCTAATCCCTCAAAAGATAATAACCAACCTTAAAGTCAAATCATTATATGGCTGGAAATGTGATTCACAAAATGAACATAATTCAAATCACAAGAGCAAGTCCAAAAAGGCAAAGTATTGGTACCATAATTCAATATGTCACAAGGCTTAAAATTTAACTTAATTTTTTTTTATTAAAATCATAAGGTGGGAATGAATGATACATGATTTATCCGGATACTTAACAAATTAAACCATATTTAATCAATAATCAACTAACCCTAGTCATTATATACTCAATTTTTTTTCTAGCGTAGCCAACTATGAAACAATCTATTAGAGAAAATAACAGTTATATCATGATTAACCTGAGAATCAACAGTATTCACCTTTCCTTATTAACAAAACCCTTCTTTATTGAAAAAATCTAGCCTTCCATCATAACATATTACAAAACACAATCAAAGTTTTGACCAGTTTAAAATGACTCAGTCTACCATATTTTCATTGCGCAACTCCGATCAATATTCTCCAAAGTTCCTTGATGATCCCAAATCATTTTTTTTTAATAAAATCCAAGCAAAAATTTTATCCTTACTTCCTAACCATACTAGATCATGATTAACTCTCAAGATAATTGCCATATTTGTAACATTGTATGATCAAGCAATCATTTTCTAGATCCAATTTGAACTAAGCCAACTCTAGATTCTTTTGACAATTCCTTTATACAATTTGATATTGATCTCTTTTTTGAGAATATTAAGTGTATGCTCTATTAAAAAATTCCAGATTAACTTACTCAATAGTATATTCAACCACCTTGAATCTTTTCTTTTAAACTTATTTAGGCCTTTCATGAAATCCCTAGCATTTCCCCCATAGTGATACAAAGTCCATGATCAACTCATAGCCTTGGTTTATAATATATATATATATAACTCACAAAAATCTAATAATCTGGTTCAAAGATTTACAATAAATTCCACCAAAATATAAGCTCTAAGATCAATTCCATAGAAAAATATTTTATTTGCCATATTGCAAACATACATGATCTTGTAAATCTATTAGATTATTTGAAATAAAGAGACTAATCTATCTAGACTCAGAGGATCTACTCAAAACATCATGAATTTATTAACTATTTTCAAATATCTTTATTTTTTTTTCCGTTCTCAAGACAACTAAATAGTTCGAATTCTTCCAATTCTAAATCACATCCATAATTTGCAACTTATTTTTTTAATAATATCCAAGCATTTTTGTTTGTCAAAACATCAACTAGCGTTGATCTATCACAAGATCATAAACTACTTCACATTGTCCATAGTAGATTATTTGAGCGTTAAATATTCTTCAATGTTGATAATTATTCATGATCTTTTTTTTTGCTTAGGCAGGCACCTTACAGTATACGAGTACGGACACACCTAATAAAGTCTGAAAACAAAATATCACAGAGAGCCCTGGGCAGCTCACCCCCTGCATCCATAGATTACCGCCTGAGTGACTAGCCACATAAAAGGCTATCCAATCCGCGGCCCCATTGGCCTTCCTATAGATATACGTAGCCAGGAAGGTCCCATCCCTGCCTATGGCCCACATGTCTCAGAATAGGGGATGGTCCGACCCCAACATTCTTTCAAAAGCATAAACTATAAATTTAAGAGCGGATAGATCTATACTAAAACATTCCAAATCCAAGATTAGCTAATGTAGGAACCAACATTTCAATAATCCTAGACTTGAGATGCTAGATTTTTTTCTTCTCTTTTTTTTTTTGCATAGTAGATAGAAGAACCTACTAATGACATAATGGTATCTATATTAGTCAAGAATCAAAAACGCTATTCTTGTCTTTGACAACGAAATTCTCCTTAACAAGAAAAACTATCAAGAACTTTTGCAAATCAAAAGAGATACTATTTCTGACCAGCCCAAAGATATTTTAATCCACCAACATTCTCAGAATTTACTAATTGACTTTCCATCGAAATACCAATGTTAATTGTAAACTAAAAATATCTAAAATTTCAAGTTCCAAGTAAAGCCAAAGAAGAACTCTTGAATCTCATCTACAAATATATTTTCCTTATATCTAACAATTTCATGTATGATCCACTTACAAATTTTAACCTCGAAGAATATTTTAATTAATATCATAAAATCTTTTCTAGTTCAAACAGTAAACAACTTTGTATGAACGAATCTTAACTTGCCACTAAAATAATTAACTTCAAGCTAGAAGTAACATCACAATACCTTATATTGAGTTGAACTTCCAAAATCACTTATATAGCACAATAATATTCCATGACTAAGACTCCTTAACTAATTTAGTCAAAATCTAATCAATTTTAGTCAAAATCTAATTTAATAATAACTTGAAATACAAATTGCTCCATCGAGAAAACTTCCAAAATAATCTATTCATATTATGGCTTCGAGCACAGTTAGCTAGCATTTTGATTTCAATAAGCATCTCAAAAATCTAGATAAGATAATATAATTTATCAATAACAAAAACAAATAAAGACCTTCATCTTATTGTCTAATTTTTACCCATCTCTCAAACTTTTCGACGAATCCTAAAGATCCAAAAACTTAGGCTCCATACGACTATTTCAATCACAATCTCTAGTAATCTTATGCATGAGCTCTGATACCACCAAATCTGTTATGCCCCGAATCTGAAGCGCAACAAACACCGCATGCCTGTACAGTCCGCCGTATAAGCATACAAGGCAACGGATCATATCAAAGCAATGGCAAATTTTTGATTTTTTTTAATCAATAATTCATTCAAAGCAATCTTACAACATTTCAAAATAACATTTGTCAACATAAATCAAATAATCTAACTAATCTAGCTAAAATGCCAATATTTATAGAATCTTCAGAAATTTAGTGCACTACCTAAGTTCCGTGCGATTATGCATCTGAATCTAAAAATAGAGAAAATATGATAATGAGCTACACTAGCCCAATAAGTAATATAACACTCTAGAGTGGGATCAAAGCATGTCATTTATTTAATTAAAGCATAAAATAATGGTTGGGAAATAAATCACAAATAAACATATTTTTATTTTGAAATTTATTAAGCATTTTCATAAAAACTCTGATACTAGAATTCCAACAACAATAGGCTAAGGCCACGTAACCCAATGGTATGAGTCGCACAAAGTCTAAAAAACTACTATTATTAACTATCCGTGGCAACGATGTCCAAATACCACTCTTTTAATCACCGGTAGTGCGATGTCAAAATCGGTTCCTCCTAGATTATAAGCAGTGATGGGCATCGGGCCGTGCCGGGCCGGCCCGGCCCAGGCCCACCGGGCCATGGACTAAACGGGTCGGGCCAGGCACGGCCCGCTCAGCAAAAAACTCAAGCCCGGCCCGGCCCCAGGCCCGTGGACTGGCGGGCCGGGCCCGGCACGGCACGAGACGGGCCGTGCCAGGCACAGCCTGTCTCGGGCGCAAACGGGCCGTGCCAGGCACGGCCCGTCTGGAAGGGGGGAGAAAATAGCCGTTTCCAACGGCTATTTTTGATTTTTTCCCAAAATACCCTTCCCAACAGTCCAAAAACGGCTAATTTGAGGGGTATTTTGGGAAAAAAAATTTTTGGAGTCCTATAAATACCCCTTTCCTTCCTCATTCTCATCACACCAAACCAACTATTCTCTCCTTCTCTACTACTACTATTTCTCTCTTCTAAAGTGCTCTTCTAGCAATTTAATTTTTAGTTTGCATTTAGCAAGTGTTCAAGTGCTACACAAGAGGAGGTTCCTGTTGAGAAGAGAAGGTCACTCCTGTTGAGAGCACAAGAAGAAGCTCAGAATCTCGGCTCTACCTCTGCCCTCTGACCCTCTACTCAATTCCTCCTTGTGGTTAGTTTTTATTTTTTGCATTCATCAATTTAGATATGTCATCTTTTGAGGAAAGTCATTTTGGCATTCCTCCTGTTTCTGAGGGAGAAGAAACTAATCCCCAACCCCATGTTCCTAGTTCCTCTAGAACTAGTGAACCGAGTGAAGATCAAACCTCTTTTCGTAAAAGGACTAGTGCTGTATGGAATGAATTTGATAGAATTATGGTTGATGGAGTCTAGAAAGCAAAATGTAAAAAATGTGCCAAACTTTATAGTTGTAGTAGTAGTGGAGGAACAGGCCATTTAAAAAGACATCAAGAGAGTCATAGGATGCATGATTCTAATGCTCAAAGTACCCTTAATATACAAGGGGGATCACTTGTAGGTAATTTTGCATATAATCATGAAAATCAAAGAAAAGCACTTGTAAAATGGATAGTTAAGGATGAATTACCTTTTAGTTTATGTGAATCTTTTAATTTTGAAGAATATGTTCAATTAAACCTACAACCTGCTTACAAAAGAACTAGTAGGCATACATTTAGAAGAGTAGCTATGACTAACTTTTTAGCAATGAGACAAACTTTAATTGAAACACTCTCTATTTTAAATGTAAAAATTTCATTAACTTCTGATATTTGGTCAGCATCTGTAGGTAGTAATTGTTTTATTGTCATTACTGCTCATTATATTGATAATGATTGGCAATTAAATAAACATATTCTTGCTTTTCGTGCTTTTGATTTTCCACATTCTGGACAACAAATTTCAAATATCATTTATCAAACTGCATGTTCATATAATATTAATGATAAAATTATGTCTATTACTTTTGATAATGCATCTAATAATAATTCTGCTGTTACATTATTAAAGGACTCATTGCATCCCATGTTAAATGGAAATTTATTGCATATTAGATGTGCATGTCATATCTTAAATCTTTCTATTCAAGCTGGCATGGGCATGATTCAAGATGTGATTTCAAAAATTAAAAATGCAGTTTCTTTTATTCATGCTTCAAGATCAAGACTTCAAGAATTTAAGGAACTATGTATAAATCATGGTAAACGTTTTAAAAAATTTAAACTTGATGTAATTACTCGTTGGAACTCAACATATAGCATGATACATGATGCATACCCATATAAAAACTTATTAAGTGCATATATTAATGATAGTGGATTAGGCTTTACATTGACTGAAACTGATTGGAATAAAGGAAAAATTTTGGAAGATTTTTTGCTTAGTTTTTATAATGCTACCAATGTTCTTTCTGGTATTTATTATCCAACTTCATGTTCATTTCTACAACAAGCATATATAATTAGTCAAAAATTTGCAGAATATAGATTTGATGATGTTTTAATGCCTATTATTGAACAAATGGAATCTAAATGGAATGAGTATTGGGACAAGATATGTCCTATGCATAACTTAGCTGCTGTATTTGATCCAAGAGTTAAATTGAATGGCGTGCTAATTTTACTTGATGCATACTGTGAAAATATGATTCAAGATCCTGAACCTGCTAAAATTGAGGTAAAACAACTTCTTTATAATATTTATGCTATATATGATGAAAAAATTCGTGGATCTAGATTCTCCGTACAAAGCTCTATTTCTTCTTCTAGTAGTTCTCGTTCGTCATCTATTTTTTCATTCATTGCACAGAGAAAACACACACATGCTTCAAGTTCATCTTCATCTTCTTCATCTTTAAGTAGTGAACTAGAATTTTATTTACGAAATGATCTTCAGTCTACATATGATGAAAATCAAATAGAGAGTCTAGATGTATTATCTTGGTGGAAGAGTGTTAAAAATCAATATCCTGTTATGTCTGCAATTGCACGCGATATTTTAGCTATGCCGATGTCCACAGTAGCATCGGAATCCGCTTTTAGTGCAGGTCGGCGTGTTCTTGACGAAAAGAGAAGTAGGATGACTGGCGAAACGGTTGAGATGCTTCTCTGCTTCAAAGATTGGTTGGATGCTGAGGCGAGACTTCAAGATAAAGATGGACATAATATAACATCCTCTGATGAAGATGATACAAACACTACTGAATAGTGAATACTGAATCACTGATGATTAGTAAGATTTCTTAATTTTTTATAATTGTACATTTTTATTTTTTTAATTGTTAAAGTGAGTCATCTCTATTTTTTCTCCTTTCTTATTGTATTCTGGAGGTCAGACCAAGGTCCAAACCTCCCTTCATGTACCATTTTGATTTAAATTAATAAACTGGTAGGGGTCTATGCCAAACCCTCCACCATTAAGGTGGCTTTATATTAATAAATCCTTAATTTTTAATATTTATTAATTTATTAAAAAAATTATTTCCATTTATTTTAAGGGAGACGGGCCGTGCCTGGCCCGGCCCAGGCCCGGTTCAGGCCCTTATGGGCCGTTCTGGGCTGGCTCGCAGTCCGTGCCGGGCCCAGGCCCTTATGGGCTGTGCCGGGCTGGCCCGCGGGCCGTGCCGTGCTTGGCCCGCGGGCCGTGCCAGCCCAAGCCCTTATGGGCCGTGCTGGGCTCGGCCCGCGGGCCAGAAAATGATAACCCAGCCCGGCCCCCTTTAACGGGCCGTGCTGGGCCGTGCCGGGCCATGGGCGGCCCGGCCCAGTGCCCATCTCTAATTATAAGTCGATAGGGCCAACGAATAATCTCCATTGTTGGGATCAGATCATAGTCACGCTGAGAACACATATGTACCAAATTAGATTTTTTGTGCAGTCACATTTTTCAGGTTTCATAGCATATAACATTATTTTTAAAATGATTATTAATATGCCTGACCTATTTTACTAATCAACTAATAATTATTTTACCTAATAATTTAGAAAACACACTTTGAATCATTAAGTTATTTATCTCTTCTCGTTTAAATTCCACTTTAAATAAATGGGTCATGTACACATGTTTAATATCATTAAAATATTATTAATTTTTAATATAATTTTATAAGTCAAAATTAAACACTACGGTCTCATATCTCCAGATCAGGTTGGTTAGGTAATAGTGCCCGACTACTCAGTTTGGTTTAAGCCAGAATGATTCAATGGGTCAGATAAAGATCAAAAGTGATCAAATCTAATTAGGGCTGAAGTAATGGCTGGCCAACCATCCGAGTACTGGGGCAGTTCAGGGTCCATAAATTGGGTCAACTTAAATTCGAGCAACAAGAAAAATAGGGCTTACATTAGGATCCCTAAGCATGTCTAGAGAGAGAAAAAGAAGAGGAGAGAGAATCTTAGCTGGGGGTCTGGATTTGGTGTAATCTTGGTCTTAGGCCCGGCCTCAGTAGTTCAGGTCGACCATTAGGAAAATCTAAGCTTGTCCAATTAAAGAGAGTTAGGGACTAGTTTTTTTTTCTTGGCCCAAAACGGATGAACGGGCCCACAACGGATGAATGGGCCCACGACGGGTGAACGGGTCCACAATAGCTGAATGGGCCCACATCGGATACGGCTCAATAGGGCCCAAAATAACCGAACTGGGCCCAAATTTGGCCCAAAATGGGCACGACCTAACAAGGCCTAAGATGGTTGAAATGGGCCCAAGTTTGGCCCACGATGGGCATGGCCCCCCAGGGCCTAGGATAGTTGAACCGAGCCCAAGTTTTGCCCACAATGCATACGGGCCAACAGGGCCTAAACTCGGTCCAACTTGGCCCATGATGGGGTTCTTCTTCCTAATGGGCAAGGAGAAAGAAGGAAAAGAAGGAAGAGGAAAGAGGGAGCCAACGGGGTCGCTGGGCCTGGGTGGCCGGAGGCCATTGTCCGATCGACGGCCACTTGATAGCAGTGGTGGCCGGCTGCTGCTGCGGTGGCCAGCGTGGAGGAAACAAATCTTTCTCTATTTGGTCCAAAATAGGGAAAGGAAAAAAAAAACTTGATTCAGCTATGGATCGAACAACAGAGAGAAGGGGACTTACCGACGATTGACGAAGATGGTGGGTCTCAACTGAGGGTGGCTCGGTCCGGCGGCTAGCGGCGGCAGCGCTTCCGATGACGAGAGAAAATGGATATTGGAAGAGAGGAGCAGGGGAAACCAAAAGAAATCCAAAGAAAGAAAGGGGATCTAGGGTGGTTTAAATCGACTGAGGTGGCGTCACCGGAGGAGGACGAGGAGGAGAGGGAGGAGAGAGCTCGGAGAAGGTGGCTTTATGTAGGGGAAGATGGGCTTTTATATTGGGTTTTGAACGGCTGACCGCCGCGACTCTCGCGACGGTTGAGCATGATCCGTAACCGCTCAAGTGGCCACGGGGCTGCCATGGAACATCCGTGGCGCCTCCGCTTCCATCTCGGCCGAAGATGCCGGAGCAGAGGAGATTGCGATCCTCTGTTCTGGCTCGTTAATGGGCCATGGGCTGAAGCTGGCAGTCCCAGCCGATTTCAACCCAGTATTCTCACAATCAATATTCAGGGAAGCTATAAGATCGGTACTTCATTCACATTTTGTTTCAACCATGTAGGATGTTATGGTTTGTAGTACCAGCGGAGTATGTAATTATTGGACTTGGTTATGGTTTTTAGATGTAGCAGCTTGATGTTAACATACTGTATGCTGAAATTATAAAACTAGATTTTATATTAAGGCTTGATGTCAAGCTGTACTTTGAGCTTGAGGCAGTGAATTTTATATTATACAACTAGATATATATTTGTGATGCCTTGTATAGGTTGTACATCTTATGATTTTTGAATAGATTGGAATGTTGATCGTTAACATAACAGCTGATGTTTTGAAATGAGTGTGGAATGTGTCAATGGCGCAGCATTTTGCAAAGCATGCGAGTGTTTCATTAGCTCGTGGTAGGGTGTATTTTTGCTTCCTTGCCTATCCGACCTAATGAATGGACTACATTTTTTGTAGAGGGGACCATTTGGCAGACTGATCACATCTTTGGTGAGGCATGAATTGCTTCGTCTAGAATTATGGACCACAAAGGCATTCATGTTCTTTGTTGTGGGATCTCTTTGATATCCCCATTTTGTCAACTGCTTGATAAAATAGAAACATTAATTATATGGATGAGGATGCAGTGATACCACAGCAACAGAACTCTATCTGTGGTACGGATATTACATGAAACAAAAATGAGAAAGAAAAAAAAATGTTACACAATATCAAGAATATAATGAAAAAGAGAGAAATCATAGTGTGAGACCCTAGAACTGGGCCCGGTCCACTTGACTGGCCCAGTCCCAATACTTGGCCTCACGTGCAACGCACGTGAGGCAGTGGGATGGACTCTTTCCATCTCGAAGAAGAAGGAAGAGCCCTATTTTAGGGCTTCCTCCTCCTTCTCCTTCTCCTTTGAATCCACCGAAGGAGAGCCGCCGCACCCAAGGAAGAAAGGGGGGGAGGGTCTTCGATGTTGCCGCCGAAAGAGAGAGGGAGAGAGAGGACCATTGGGTTCGGTACGGGGGTCTTCTTCTTCTTCATTGCCGTCGGAGAGGGGGAGGCGCCGGTCTTCGTCGGGGCTGAGGTAAGAGTCCCTCGCTTTCTTCTCCTCCTCTTCTGATGCTTGGCTATGATGTGTTGTGGGTTGGGGCCGGTCAATCGCCAGATTTGGGTCCCGAAAACGGGTCGGCCGAGTGCTCCACCATCGGCTTTGTGCGCCACAGCCGGTCGACAGGGGGAGGTCGCCCTTGCTCTGCCGCCTCCTGCCGCCGTCGAGGCCGGCCACCGCGGCCGCCCTTGGGATCGACCGAGAGGAAAGAAGAAGGGAGCGGCAGGGGGTCATGGATCCCCTATTTCGCCGAAAGAGAAGAGAGGAGTCGGGAGAGAAAAGAAGAAAGAAGAAAAAGAAAAGAAGGAAAAAGAAAAGAGAAAAGAAGAAAGAAGAAAAAGAAAAAAAAGAAAATATATATATATATAATAATAAAGAGAGGGGGTGGTATTCGGGTATGAACCCAAACTCGGGGTTTGGCACTCCTGCAGGGCTAGCCATGGAAGGATATTAAAATTTAAGTCTTGGTATATATATATGTTGTGATGAATTTTAAAAGAAGAATATGATTTTTGAATATTAGGTTCTGCGAGGAATTTGCGGAATTAATTGGATTTTTCATGGATCGCGTTCGCAAGGTAAGTGATGTAACCTCTTTACTAGATTTATCGGCAAACTAAATATCTGTTTTACGAATCGAATTATTTGTGATTACGAATTTGATGCATGGATTATATGTATATTTTTAAAATATTGTATGACTCTGATTGAACGTATTTGCTTCTAGTTTGAATTGTATTTAATTGCTCTGACATTGTATTTTTCAGCTTGAAACACTGAACATAATGTAAGAAAAGATAATGACTTGAAATAGATTCAGACTTGCAGTCGAGCTATGTTGAGGACCCTGCCAATGGGGGCTAATACATTGGTACCGCAAGAAGAATAGTCGGTGATATGACCCTGCCATAGGGAACATGTGGTCATAGTCCCTGGCTGTTGAGTTGAATCTGATAAATTGAAAGAAGTTAAGATATGAACGATATTTGGTTTTGACACTGTATGTTTTTATAACTAAAATATGAAATAAAGAACTAATTGAACTATCGACCTGGCTATGTTGAGGACCCCGCCAATGGGGGCAGATACGTTGGCAATTGACTGTCCTGAAGGACTCACCGCAAGAAGATTAGTCGATGTTGATGACCCTACCATAGGGAACATGTAGTCATAGTCCAGGATCGACATGATAAATTGAATATGTGAAAGAATCTTGAAACTGTGAAAAGAATCTTATGAATTTAAAAAATATTTGACTTATACTTTGGAACTACATATTTATTTATTTTCCACATATTATTGCTTAATTTATCTAGCTAGAGTGTTCATTACTTACTGGGCTGTCTAGCTCATTATACCATCTCTTGTTGTTTTACAGATTTCGAGAACTAGTCTATTGGGGATTTAAAATGGGAGAGCGACTAGAACGATTGTGGCACAAGTTATCTTAGATTAGGGTTATTTAAGTTGATTTGTTATTATGGACATTTATTATGATTGGTAGACTTTTATTATTTTAAGAACTAGGTTTCTGCATGTTGGTAAATGATTATTCCGCTGCGTATTTAGACTTGTGAGACATTATGACTTGAGTTAGTCAATGGAATAAGATTGCATTTATTCTGTTAAATTATTTTAGAATTACATAATTGAGGTGTTTGGTTTAGATGCCTTGCATGTTCATGGGGAGAGTTTCCTACGGGTGTGCGGCAGTTGGCGCGACCCCCGGCTCGCGATCTCGGGACGGGGGCATGACAACTTAAGTGGTATCAGAGCATACATGGATAGAATCTAAGACAAGGAATCATACCCGATATGAGTATAGGTGGGTAGACACTAGGGATATTGGGACGTTAGGTGTGAAGAATGTGATGATTATTTTTATAAAAAAAATTATTTTTAATTCGGTGAGCTTTCATTTTATGAATCTGCTGTTATTTGATGCATATAGGTCAGGATGCCTCAACGTCGGGCGAAAAAGACTACTGTTAGTGCTGCAGATGAGACACCGAACCGGCATGCTGACAGCACACCCCAACAGGTTGGGAGTATCCCTCAGCAGGAGGGAGTCATGAGCCCTCAAACAGGACAGGAATCGGGCTTAAGCCAGGTTATGCAGACCATGGTGGGCCTCATGCAAATGCAACAGCAGGTGCAACAGCAGTTGCTCCAACAACAAGCGTAGTTGCTCCAGACACAGCCACAGCAAGTACGAGGGGAACAGTGTGAACATCGTAGCAGCATGGCTGAATTTAAGAGGCTGGCTCCTCTAGCTTTTCGGGAACTACAGAACCTTTGGAAGCAGACAAGTGGCTTACAGAGATGGAAAAAGCATTTGCTGTCTTAAGATGCCGGGATGATGAAAAACTTCTGTTTGCATCATACATGTTGCAAGAAGAAGCATTTAATTGGTGGCAGATGTTGGAGCATAAATTTGAACATGATGGGGAACCTCTCACTTGGGATAAATTTCGAAAAGCATTCTATGATAAATATTTTCCTCGGAGTGTAAGGACACAGAAGGAACAAGAATTTATCCATTTGAAGCAAAGGGGCATGACAGTGGCCGAATATGAAGCCAAATTCACAAAACTAGCCAAATTTGTTTCGAAATTGGTAGAGGATGAGCAAGACCGAGTGCACAAGTTTGAGATGGGATTGAAGACTGAAATTAGGAAGCAAGTGGTACCCTATGAGTTGACTACCTACGCAGCTGTGGTGAATAAAGCTTTAATCATTGAAAGGGAAGTCAATGAAGCTTTTGCTAAAAGGGAAACAAACCAAAAGAAAAGAAACAGACCTGCTGAATTTAAAGGGGGAAACAAGAATTTCAAGAATCCAACTCAGAAGCCAAATAAAGATAGAAATCTCAAAAATGAGAGTGGGAAGTGTTCAAGATGTGGCGGTAATCATGAATTTGCAAATTGTCCCTGGGTTACAGGTTCTTGTTTTCATTGCGGACAGAAAGGTCATAAAATTGCAGACTGCCCACAAAGAAACGAGAATAAATCTACGCAAGCAATGGAAGGAAGCCAGAGGCCAAAGACTCAAGAAAGGGTATTTGCACTTACACAGCAAGATGTACAAGCTTCTAATGCAGTGGTGACAGGTACTATTCCTGTATCTGATATTTATGCTTATGTCTTATTTGATCCTGGTGCCACACATTCATTCATATTCTCAAACTTTGTCAAAACACATGACATATTGTGTGAATCCATGACCACTAAGTTCTATGTGGAGACACCAGTAGGCGGTATGTTGGGCACTGATGTTATATGCAAGTCATGTAAAATTGAAATAATAGATAGGGAGTTACCTGTGGATCTGATTGTACTTGATATGTGGGATTTTGATGTCATTCTAGGGATGAATTGGCTTGCTACTTAGCATGCCTCAGTAGACTGTCATGGCAAGAAGGTAAACTTCCTAATTCCGGAGGAACTGGCATTCAGTTTCTGTGGGAACCAAGGAACTGCTTTTCCTCATATCTCGGCTTTGCAAGCTGGACGAATGTTAAGGAAAGGATGCACAGGTTATCTGGCCTCAGTAACTGATATACAACAAGATGAACTAAAGATAGAGGATATTCCTATAGTGAATGAATTTTCGGACGTCTTTTCCAAGGAGTTATCAGGATTGCCACCGGACAGAGAAATTGAATTCACTATTGATCTTGTACCTGGTTCAGGTCCGATTTCTAAAGCTCCTTATCGAATGGCCCCAGCTGAATTAAAAGAATTGAAAGATCAGTTGCAAGATTTACTGGACAAGGGTTTTATACGACCTAGTTGTCACCTTGGGGAGCTCCAGTGCTCTTTGTGAAAAAGAAAGATGGAAGCATGAGACTCTGCATTGACTATAGAGAATTGAATAAAGTCACTATAAAGAACAAGTACCCTTTGCCTCGAATAGATGATTTATGTTGACCCCCTAATGGATTTTGATGAATACAAAAAACTAGAGTATAATTCTCTTTATATTAACAATTCATTTGAGCATGTCGGGTGTTTAACTAAGAATATTATTAAGAATTGTCAAGGCATGTTCCCATATTTTTCAAGGATTTATTGAAGATTTTTTTGAGATGAAGAAAACGGATCAGGGGCAGCCGAAACGTCTCCGGTTTGTTCCAGAGACGTCTCTGGCACGTAGAGGAGAAACTGGCACGTCTGGAGACGTCCTCGGCACCTGCCGAGGCGTCTCGCAGGGTCGGAGTCGACTCCCGACTTTTTGGAGTCGACTCTCTCAGAGACGGCAGAAAGGCTGATTTCAAGGGATGCGCGCGAGTCGTCTCCGAAGGACGCGGAGTCGTCCCCACGCATAAAGCACAAACATCCCGAGACGTCCCCAGAAAGCGCGGAGTCGACTCTGTCAGGGATTCCAGAGGACTTGTTTTTCGTTGATAAAACTTTGGAGTCGTCCTCGACGTCGCGGAGTCGTCCTCATGCATAAAGCACAAACATCCCGAGACGTCCCCAGAAAGCGCCGAGCCGACTCTCTCAGAAAAATAGAAAAACAAGAAATCGAGCTGTTCTTCTTCGGAGTCGTCCCCAGAAAGCGCCGAGTCGACTCTAACATCGTCAAAAGATTTTTTATACAGCCGAGACGTCTCGCGTTCAAGCGGAGACGTCTCCGGAGCGCCTGGGACGCGACTGACACACTTTTGCAGGTTTGTTTGAATTTCAAACAGTTATATTTTTGTGTCTAACGGATCTATTGCTTGTAGGACTATAAAAAGGAGCTTTTAAGTGCCTTAAAACAACTTCTCACCAACCAAACACAAGATCATTCAAGAGAGAAGAAAGAGAAAGAGGTTCAAGGGAGTTAGTGCTTTCAAGAGGAGAAATCAAGTGCATTCAAGTCTTCCTCATCTAATTTCGTGCTCATCTACTCACTCCCACTCGACAATCAAAGCTTGTATTCAAGCCAACGTGATCCACATCGGAAGAACCACCATCATCCACGCTTTCAACGGCAAAAAGGGTTCTTCCGGTTTTGTTGTTCTTCATTGTTCTATTTGCTTTCATAAGTGCTTGTAAATCCTTGTAAAACATTTGAATATTGTGCTTGTTCCAGTCAAGGGACTTGGAACAAGGGATAGGCGTCCCAAGCCTAGGTAAATTGGGGGATTGTAGGGTTCGTTGTTAGCCCGGGGTAAAACAACGAGTTGGGTAGTTCACTCGAAAAACTACCGGACTGTAATCGCTGATTATAGTGAAAATTTCCAAAGGTGTTTGGAGAGTGGATGTAGGAGCAGTGGAAGCTCCGAACCACTATAAACCTTTGCGTTTGCGATTGCCTGTGCTTACAACTTTATTTTTACTTTAGCACATACACTTGTGTGTTTTTGTTTAATTAGACAAAAAGTTTTAAAACACCCAATTCACCCCCCCTCTTGGGTGACCATCTCTGGGCAACAAGTGGTATCAGAGCAGGTGCTCTATGTATTTCTTGAAGACCTAACCGTCTTTGCCAAAGATCAAGATGGCAACACCCTTCAACAATGTTCCTGCTGAGGGGCAGGCTACCAATAGACCTCCACTCTTCAATGGGACAAATTATTCCTATTGGAAGACTAGAATGCGAATTTTCATTCAAGCACAAGATTATGCCTTGTGGAGGGTTATAATCAAAGGACCACACGAACCATCTCACATAGTAAATGGCATTCAGGTTCCCAAACCTGAGGAGGATTGGGATGAGAATGATAGTAAGATGGTTCAACTCAATGCTAGAGCCATGAATTCATTGTTTTGTGCTCTAGATATAAATGAGTTTAATAGAGTCTCCACCTGTAGTTCCGCCAAGGAAATATGGGATAGACTTGAAGTTACCCATGAGGGTACTAATCAAGTCAAAGAGTCTAAAATGAACATTCTAGTTCACAAATATGAGTTATTTAAGATGAAACCCAACGAAACTATTTCATGCATGTTCACATGCTTCACTGATATAATAAATGGTCTAAAGAATTTGGGTAAATCTTACACTAACTCAGAACTTGTGAGGAAAATTCTCAGGTCCTTGCCAAAAGTTTGGGAAGCGAAGGTCACGGCGATCGTAGAAGCTAAAGACCTCAACACTTTGGCACTTGAAGAACTATTGGGCTCATTGATGACGCATGAGCTCACAATGAAGCAACATGAAGAAGATGTGCCAAAGAAGAAGACAATCACCCTCAAGGCTACTTCAAGTGCTTGTGAAGAAGAAAGCAGTGAAAGTGAAGAAGAGAGTGAAGATGAAGACTTGGGCTTAATAGTAAGGAAGTTCAAAAAATTCATGAGAAGAAAGAAGACCTTCCCAAGAAAGAAGTTTGGAGGGAGAAATGATTGGAAAAAAGAAAAAGAAAAGGAAAGAGACCCAATCATATGTTATGATTGCAAGAGACCGGGACACATCCGCTCCGAATGCCCTCAACAGAAGAAGCACTATGGAAAGAAGAAGAAGAAGGCGTTGAAAGCAACTTGGGATGATAGTGACACATCCTCCTCCGAGGAAGAGAAGGATGAGACCGCCAACTTGTGTTTCATGGCATTCGACGACGATGAGGTATGTCAAAGCTCAACTACATATTTTACTTTAGAAGAATTATATGAAGCTTTCCAAGAACTCATGAATGATTGTGGTATGTTAGGAGCAAAAAATAAAGAACTAAAGGCCTCCAATCAAAAACTAAAGGATGACATTAAAAACCTATTGATTGAAAAGGAGAGCTATGAAAATGATAGCATCATTGACCTAAAGGATAAAAATTCAAAACTTATCATTGAAAATGAAACGGCAAAAACACTCATTAAGAAATTAAATCTAAGAGTCAAACTCCTACTCAATAGTAATACTTCACTTGCACAAAATGTTGAATCCCTTAAAAATGATAAGGAAGAATTAGCTAAAGAAAATTTGAACCTTAAAAATGAGCTACACAAGTATAAACCAATTGTACAGAAATTTACACATAGCTTGGAAAAATTAAATCTTATTCTATCTAATCAAAGAGCTATTTTTAATAAAGCCGGATTAGGATACAAAACTAGCAAACAACAAAAATATCTAAAGAACTTTTTTGTAAAAGCAAAAGATGTCAAAACTGAAAAACCTACATGCTTTTATTGTGGGAAAAGTGGACATAAAGCTTATTCTTGTATTCAAAGAAAGATTCAAACCAATAAGAACACACTTGTAAAGGGTAAAAACACAACTAAAATGTGGGTGCCTAAGGGAACCAACTACACTAACCAAGAAGGACCCAAGAAAACTTGGGTACCTAAGAGCTTCACATGATTATTTTGCAGGTATGCCTTGCAGCCGGGAGCAAAAAGAGAATGTGGTATCTTGATAGCGGTTGCTCAAGGCATATGACCGGTGACAAGAGCCTTTTCGTCACCTTGAAATCAAAAGAAGGAGGAGTAGTCACATTTGGAGACAATGCTAAAGTTCAAATCATTGGCGTTGGTAAAATCTCCATATCACCCTCCTCATTTATTGACAATGTATTGTTAGTTAATGGATTAAAACATAATTTATTAAGTATAAGTCAATTTTGTGACAAGGGCTTTAAAGTGTCATTCGAATCTTTCCTATGCATAATTAGTAGTCCAATTGACAATGAGATCATACTTATGGGACATAGACTTGGAAATGTTTACATGGTAGACCTTGATGATCTCACCATGAAGGATGGCCAATGTCTTGTAGCCACGGATGCCAAGGTCAATGAGACTAGCTGGTTATGGCATCGTAGGTTAGGGCATGCTAGCATGGATTTAATTTCTAAATTGATTACAAAAGATCTAGTCAAAGGACTACCAAAAATAGACTTTGAAAAGAACAAGATTTGTATTGCATGTCAACTAGGAAAACAAACAAGAAGCTCTTTCAAATCTAAGAACATAGTCTCAACATCAAAACCCTTAGAACTAATTCACATGGATTTATTTGGACCCACTAGAACTGCTAGTCTAGGGGGTAAGAAGTTTGGTCTTGTAATTGTTGATGATTTTTCACGTTTTATATGGGTTTCATTTCTTGCCCACAAAGATGAGTCCTTTTCCGCTTTTATCAAGTTTCATAATAGGATTTCGAATGAACTTAATCTTAAACTAAAAGCAATTAGGAGTGATCATGGTACCGAGTTTGAAAATCAGCATTTTGAAAAATTTTGTGAAGAAAACGGTATCAATCATAATTTTTCGGCTCCTAGGACACCCCAACAAAATGGGGTGGTAGAAAGGAAGAATCGCACACTAGCAGATATGGCTTGTACCATGTTGTGCGAATCGGATCTACCAAAGTATTTTTGGGCTGAAGCAATCAATACTGCCTGCCATATTTTAAACCGTGCTTTAGTTAGATCTATCTTAAAGAAAACACCTTATGAGTTGCTGAAAAATAAGAAGCCCAATATAAGTTATTTTCATGTTTTCGGTTGTCGCTACTTTATTTTAAACAATGGAAAGGACAATCTAAGTAAGTTTAGTGCTAAATCAGATGAGGGAATCTTCTTAGGTTATTCCTCATCTAGTAGAGCATACAGGGTCTTCAACAAGAGAACTCTCGTTGTTGAAGAATCCATTCATGTTGTTTTTGATGAAGCTAATGGAGATTCTTCTAGAAAAGAAGAAGATGGTGATGCAGGTATACTTGAAGACAGAATGAAGGAGTTCTCCATATAAGACAAACAACTTGAGGATGAAGTCAAGGAAGATACAATTCAGCAAGATGAAGAAGATCAACCCCAAGCAAGAAATCAAGATCTTCCGAGGGAATGGAGGTATGCACATGGTCATCCAAGGGATCTAATCCTTGGTGACCCTTCACAAGGGGTAAGGACAAGATCCTCCTTAAGAAATACTAGAAATTATCTTGCATTCGTTTCACAAATAGAGTCTAAATCACTAGAGAAAGCCGAAAAAGATGAAAATTGGATAAATGCTATGCAAGAGGAATTAAACCAATTTGAAAGAAATCAAGTTTGGACTCTAATGAAAAGACCCCCTAATGTTTCAATTATAGGCACCAAATGGGTATATAGAAATAAACTAGATGAAGATGGAATAGTAATAAGAAACAAAGCTAGGCTAGTAGCCAAAGGCTACAATCAGGAGGAAGGCATAGATTTTGATGAAACTTTTGCTCCTGTTGCCAGGTTAGAGGCTATTAGACTACTTTTGGCATATGCATGCTTCATGGATTTCAAACTCTATCAAATGGATGTAAAAAGTGCTTTTTTAAATGGTTATATAATGGAGGAAGTTTATGTAGAACAACCTCCAGATTTTGAAAACCACTTACATCCAAATTATGTCTTTAAATTGCATAAAGCATTGTATGGACTTAAGCAAGCCCCTAGGGCATGGTATGAAAGATTAAGTAATTTCCTAATTGAAAATAAGTTTAAAAGAGGAAATGTAGACAAAACACTCTTCATTAAAAGAAAAGAAAATGACTTATTGCTTGTGCAAATTTATGTGGATGATATAATTTTTGGTGCTACTAATGATAGTCTTTGTCAAGAGTTTGCTAAGCTTATGCAGGGAGAATTTGAAATGAGCATGATGGGTGAGCTAAACTTCTTCCTTGGGCTACAAATAAAACAATCAGAGGAAGGCATCTTCATCAGTCAGTCCAAATACATCAAGGAAATGTTGGAGAAGTTCAAGATGAAGGATGCAAAGGAAATCAGCACACCCATGGGCTCAAGTTGCAAGCTTGACAAAGATGGAAAAGGTAAAAGTGTAGACTGCAAATTGTACAGAGGTATGATAGGGTCTTTACTTTACCTTACTGCTAGTAGACCAGACATATTATTCAGTGTTTGCATGTGTGCTAGATACCAAGCATGTCCTAAGAAATCACACTTGCAAGCTGTTAAAAGAATATTCAAATATCTAGTAGGGACATCTAATGCAGGCTTATGGTATTCTAAACAATCTGATTTGAATTTAATTGCTTATTCCGATGCTGATTTTGCCGGGTGCAAACTTGACAGAAAAAGCACAAGTGGCACCTGTCAATTCTTGGGTGCAAACTTGGTTTCTTGGTTTAGCAAGAAACAGAATTCAGTTGCCTTGTCCACAGCTGAGGCTGAGTACATTGCAGCCGGAAGCTGTTGCGCCCAAGTTCTTTGGATCAAGCAACAACTTGAAGACTTTGGTATCAAAATGGACAACATTCCAATTAGATGTTGTTGCTGGAAATTGGACCCGGGGGCCACCACGAAGCTGGGGAAGGAGGAGCTCCGCCGCGGGGAGGGCGGACGGCGGTGCGCCGGCCGGCTGCGTCCTCCTGTGCCCTCCTGGGATGTGTGAGAGAGCGGAGAGGAGAGTGCGTCCTGTCCTGTCCCGTCCTGCAAAAAAGAAGCCGGTGGCCGGGCTCCCCGGCGCCGGCCCTCCGATGCTTAAGTCAGAGGGGGCAAATATGTGGAGAGAGCAAGCCAGAGGGTGAAGAAGAATAAGAGGGTATTGGTGCTTAATTGTTTGTGCTGTTGTGTTTCAGTCCCTCTCTCCCCCCTCTCTTTCCTCCCAGGCTCCCTTTTATAGAGGGATTTTATGTTGCCCGGGAGGTGACAGGGAGTTTGTCATCTTTTGTAATAATTGGGCACGATTTGGCCCATTAATGGCATAGTGGAAAATAAGGCCGACTCAGACCGGAACCAGGAAGTTGTCACGGTCGATCGGACCTGTTGGAGTGGTTGAACCGCCGGCCGTGGTAGGCCCGGGGTCCATGGATGGTAAGCGCATTTATTACCGAATGAACCGGCGGTCAGGGAGAGCCATACGCTTTGATGGTTCAGTGATCCGGAGATCGTCTTGAGCCGTGTTCATTAAATGACTGAGCGTATCGGAGACTTGAGGAGATTTCATGCATTAATGGCAGGTCGTGCCAAATACCTGCGGAGATCTTATGCCTTGACGGCTTGGAGATAGCGGCAGGTTGTAGTGGAGTTGTCAAGTCCCTCAGGGGGTTAAGTAGGAGTTGAACATCTGGTCAAGGCAATCGGCTCGGCAGGGGTGCCGAGCCGAGCTGGTCGCCCAATGGGGCGCCCTGTGGCGGGGTTGCTTCTAATGCTCCTGGTCGGCGCCCTTTGGTCGGCTCTTTCTAGCTGAGCGCCTTTATTCCGCGCGCTTTCCTCTCTGGTCAGCGCCTTCTAATCGAGCGCTTTTCTGGTCGGCGTCCTCTGGTCGGCTCTTTCTAGCCGAGCATCCCTACTTGGTCGTTGGTTGGTCCGAGCGCCTCTTGGCGCTCCGGTCTGCACTCTTGGGCCGAGCATCTTTTCAGATCGGCGCTCTCTAGCCGAGCACCCCTCTGGTTGGTGTTCTTTGGTCGGCACTCTTCGGCCGAGCGCCTTTCCGGTCGGCGCTTTTTGGCCGAGCGCCTCCGTGGCGGTATGACTTGGGGTTTTCCCCCAACACTACCCTCCGACTTCCGAGTTCCAGTTGGCTACCAGCTGGAGCGCGGGAAGTAGCTTTAGTTGGGCCGTTACGAATTCCGAAAATTTTAATAGTTGGGAAATTTTATCGGACGCTTCGAAATGCCTTTAATAGGCGGCATCTCTTCTTTCCCGAAAAGCCTCATTATTAGGGCACCTTTCGCGAAGCGTCCTTGCGTCGTGGGCTCATGATGGGGCCACTCGATCTTCGATTGCGGACGCCTTTCCGCACGATCTGATGGGGCGCTTCAATGTTCGAAGCGCTGGCTCTAATTAAATGCGTCGTTCTGTCTTTTAGACCGACACGTGTTGTCATCTCAACGGGGTGCGGCTTTTCTTTTGCCGATCGGGGCCGTTGGGGAGGTTTATATAAACTCCCCCCTGGCCCTCCGTCCCCTTCCTATTGCCTTCTGCTTCTAGCTTTTCTTCTCCCAGCTTTTCACAGTTCGAAGTTCTTTTCTCCGGCGTCTTCCCCAGGTCCCCCTTTTTCTTTTTAATCTCTCTTTCTCAATGGGTTCTCTTCCCAGTGAGGTTGCATCTACCATGAGCGTCCTAGAGGTCGAAATGACCGAAGAGTGGTTTTTCCCTCTTCAGGGGTTCCGTTTGGAGCCCGCCAGGCGAAGGGATCGGATAACCGATCCTCCGGTAGGCCGGATTGGAGTGCACCTGGAATCACTCTGGGCCGGCCTCCGATTTCCTCTTCACGGCTTTGTGAATGAGTTGCTGACGGTATGCCAGTTGGTTCCGGCGCACTCACTCCGAATGTCTGGAGGACAGTGATGGGCTTCCTGTCACTGTGTTTACTGCAGGGGATTCCGACCTCTGTCAACGTTTTCCGGCGACTTTTTATCTTTAAGTCGAATCCGGGAGACGGGGAGTGGCTTTACATCGCCCTTCGGGCGGGTCGGCCACTCTTTCATGGTGCCCCCTCGTCCATTCATGGCTGGAAGGAGAAATTCTTCTTCCTTGGCTCTGAACGGTCCTGGGGGTTTGACCCCAGGTGGGGGCCGGCCCAGCTTAAGTCTATCAACAGGCCCCCCCAGCTTTCTCCGCGTGAGCAGGGGATCCTCGACGCCATCCGCAGTCTCGGGGATGGCATCTTACTGAACGGCCTCATATGTGAGGACGCTTTGGTGAACGTGGGTTTGAGCTCGGCGCGTCCCCACGGTAAGTAATTACAAGATGTCTTTTTATTTCCTTACTGTTCTAATGTTCTAATCCTTTTTGCCTTTGCAGATATCGCAAAGATGGTGACGAAAAGCGAAGTCCTCTACGCCCGCTTCCAGAAGAGGGCAGCCGAGCTTTCGGGCGAGCCCACCGAGCCGAGGAAGAAACAGAAGGTCTCGGCGACCCCAGCGCCCCCGGCGGCAGCGGTGGCCGAGGCGGGTCCTTCTCGCCCCGCGGCGGGCCCTTCTCAGCCCGTGCGCCCCGAAGCTGGTCGGAGGGAGGGCGCGGATTCCGGGGGCTCAGGCTCCAGAGAAGCCTCGGTGGCGCCCCCATGCCCAGCGCCTTTGGCGCAGATTCCTGGTCGGCAGGACGCTTCAGTTGCCGACCAGGGGAGGAGTTCCGCGGGTCCCGTGCTTGCACGCCCCGCTATAGTTGTGCGGCGGTCAAATCAGCCGCTCGTTCGACCCCAACCCCCTAGCTTCGAGCTGGGGAGCAATCAGGGAGCCTTGGGGTCGGCTCCGCCTAGGCCAGCCGATGCTGGCCTTCCGGGCCCATCGGGCTTGGAAGAACGGGTGCCCCTCGCACTCACCTGGTCGGTATTCGAGGGTGATTCAGCCCTCGAAAATCCTCGAATAGCGCGTGAGATATTCCGGGTCGCGCTGCTCCCAGCCGACCGGGCCACGATGCAGTCCATGAGCTACAATGCTTTCATGGACATGACCCGCTGTAACGCCGTCCGGGTAAGTAAAGTTTTCCACCTGTGTAATCTGTATAGGTTTTCTACTAGTGGCGCCTTATGTTTTTTTTTTTGTCTCTTTTACAGCATTTGCACGAGACGGAGATGCTGATGCACCTAGTCCAAGAATACCGGGAGAAAGTCCGGAGGTGCCAGCGCGGTTATGACGAGGCCCAGGCGAGGTACCTAGCCGCCGAGGCGAAGTACCAAGCCGCCGAGGCCGAACGTCAGGTGCTCCAGGAAAAAGTTGGAGCATCCGAGGAGGGGGTTCGAGCTCTTACCGTAGAGCTCGATGAGGAGAAGGGCGCGCATGCACTGGCGAGGTCCGAGCTGCGCGCCGCAGAGGCTCGGTTGGCCAAAGCCGAGGAAGCGCTGGCCTCCCGTGAGCAGGAGGTGGGGAATGCCCGTGTTCGCCACTTAGAGCTCGAGCGGGAGCTAAGGGACCTCGAGCGGAAGGCCACCTATCATGAGGCTCGGGAGCTCGAGGCTCGGGAGCAAGCCTAGAGCGCGGTGGCGCTCTTTCGCGAGTCGGAGGAGTTCCGCGACCTCTTAGCAGAGGAGGGCGTGAATGGGCTAATCCAGGGCTTCCGGGACTTCCGCAACCAGCTGCGGCGGCTTCTCCCGGATTTTGATGTAAACCTGCTCCGACCGGGAGCAGGAGTCGAAAGGCCGGAGGTGGAGGCGGAGGCAGAAACTCCGGGGGCCGACCAGGGAGGTCTGGCCGAGGCGGCCGGAGCCGTCCCCGAAGTTGCCGGGGTCGCCTCCGAGGCTATTCCTATCGCTGTCGAGGCCGAGGAGGTCCCGGCTGTTGAGCCCGCCGCCCCCGACACTGCCGAAGCCGAAGTGGTCGAGCTCGAGCCTTAGAGTGTAATTTTGTCATTTTTGTAAAGTCGGGATGGTCCCCCATACTTGTAAGGGCCGAACCCGAATTTTTGTACTCAGCCTACGGGCTTTTTGAAATGAATATACTTTTTTGGAAACTCGTCTGTTGTAGTCCAAGTTTCTCTGCTCGGATCCATTTTAGGTTCCGAGGACATGGGCCCTAGGGCCTCAGCTTTACCCGCCACAGGGTTTGGTTTTAGGTTTGGCTAGCCGAGCTCCATTGCTCGGCCCTTCGACCAGTGGTATAGCAATGCTTGTGCTTAAGGGATTTGGGCTCGGAGAGTCTTTCCGAGCCTAGCCCAGATTTCGACCAAGCCCTAAAGCAGTCACTGGGACAACTCTTTAGCAAAGTTAGTAAACTTTGGGTCCGAGCCCCACATTGCCGGGGCGGGTCGGATTCTTTTCCAGCGAATGGGTCGAATGCTCGTCAGCTCGTGACGGGGATTCAACACTATTTATACCAAGTTTGTTGGTATCGTGAGTGTTTCACGCCGAGGCGATTGAAAATGCTCCTCTGCTCGGTGTCCGTTCTTTGAGGACGTCGGCAGAGAGAAATTCAAAAGCAGAATAGATAACGTAAAAATATTAAATAAATGGGTACCTAGTACCGTGTGCGTCCTTGCGCCGAGGCGACTGGAGACGCTTCTCTGCTCGGACTCCATTCTTTAAGGACGTCGGCAGAGAAATCCAAGAGTAGAATAGACAATATAGAGACTTTAATGTGGAAGCATTAATTAAATGGGTACCTTGTACCGTGTGCGTCCTTGCGCCGAGGCGACTGGAGACGCTTCTCTTCTCGGACTCCATTCTTTGGGGATGTCGGCAGAGAAATCCAAGAATAGAATAGACAATATAGAGACATTAATGTGGAAGCATTAATTAAATGGGTACCTTGTACCGTGTGCGTCCTTGCGCTGAGGCGACTGGAGACGCTTCTCTGCTCGGACTCCGTTCTTTGGGAACGTCGGCAGAGAAATCCAAGAATAGAATAGACAATATAGAGACATTAATGTGGAAGCATTAATTAAATGGGTACCTTGTACCGTGTGCGTCCTTGCGCCGAGGCGACTGGAGACGCTTCTCTGCTCGGACTCCGTTCTTTGGGGACATCGGCAGAGATATCCGGCGATGGAGAACGAGCCGAGCTCGTCGGCTGAAGCCGGCGGACAGCGAGCCGAGCTCGTCTTGGTCAATGAAGACCGCATCCCAACGCATCGGGGCATCCCGATAAACCGGGGCATCTCGACGTCTCGAGGCATCCCGGCCGAGGTCGGGGTAGGAGCACGAGACGGGCTTGTTCGGTCAGAGAGGACCGCTACTCAATAGTCGATGGAGCACGAGCCGAGCTCGTCCGGTCAGAGAGGACCGCTACTCTAGTCGATGGAGCACAAGCCGAGCTCGTCCGGTCAGAGAGGACCGCTACTCAATAGTCGATGGAGCACGAGCCGAGCTCGTCCGATCAGAGAGGACCGCTACTCATAGTCGACGGAGCACGAGCCGAGCTCGTCCGGTCAGAGAGGACCGCTACTCAATAGTCGATGGAGCACGAGCCGAGCTCGTCCGGTCAGAGAGGACCGCTACTCAATAGTCGATGGAGCACGAGCCGAGCTCGTCCGGTCAGAGAGGACCGCTACTCTAGTCGATGGAGCACGAGCCGAGCTCGTCCGGTCAGAGAGGACCGCTACTCAATAGTCGATGGAGCACGAGCCGAGCTCGTCCGGTCAGAGAGGACCGCTACTCTAGTCGATGGAGCACGAGCCGAGCTCGTCCGGTCAGAGAGGACCGCTACTCAATAGTCGATGGAGCACGAGCCGAGCTCGTCCGGTCAGAGAGGACCGCTACTCTAGTCGATGGAGCACGAGCCGAGCTCGTTCGGTCAGAGAGGACCGCTACTCAATAGTCGATGGAGCACGAGCCGAGCTCGTCCGGTCAGAGAGGACCACTACTCTAGTCGATGGAGCACGAGCCGAGCTCGTCCGGTGGAGAGCGCGCCACGAACTCACGAACATCTTTAGGGAGCCCGCGTAGGTACTCCATCATCCCGAGGCACCGGGGCATCCCAACCGTGGTCAGGAAAGAAGAATAAACCTGATGGCATGAGATAATCGGGAGAATTGGTGAGCTCGGAATAAGCACGCAAACCATCAGTTTATTGTGAAATGAAATTCATAGAATGAAATTCAATGGTTGAATAATGGGGAACCCCTTAGGGTTCTACTGGTGGTACACGCGGAGATTTTCAGAGTTCCAACTCCGCGGAATGGGAGTCCCATCTAGAGACTCCAATTTGTAAGTTCCGGGTCGGCGGATGCGCGTGACTCGGTATGGTCCTTTCCAGTTTGGGGCCAGCTTCCCTTGCTCAGTTGGTCGGGAGGCCTCAGCTCTTCTAAGGACAAGGTCCCCTGGTCTGAAAGATTTGACTTTGACCCTGGCGTTGTAGTACTGAGCTGTCTTTTGCTGGTACCTCGCCATACAAACTCGGGCGGCCTCCCTTGTTTCCTCGACTAGGTCAAGGTTGTTTCTGAGCTGCAAAGAGTTGGAGCTGGCGTCGTGATGCTCGACTCTTGGAGAAGGAATCCCAATCTCCAGTGGGATGACAGCCTCCGTCCCGTATGTCAGGTTGAAGGGAGTCTCGCCGGTGGGGACGCGGAACGTGGTCCGGTAAGCCCACAGGATATTGTATAGGTCTTCGACCCATTGTCCTTTGGATTTGTCGAGCCTGGCTTTGAGACCCTGCAAAATAGTACGGTTAGTTACCTCGGTTTCTCCGTTCGTCTGAGGGTGCGCGACCGAGGTGAAGCAATGGTCAATGCCAAGCTCAGAGCAGAACTCTCTGAAGTGAATGTTGTCGAACTGGCGACCGTTGTCAGAGATAAGGATGCGGGGAAGCCCGAATCTGCAGATAATGGACTTCCAGACGAAATCTCGCATCTTCTGCTCGGTGATCCGGGCGAGGGGCTCAGCTTCCACCCACTTTGTGAAATAGTCGATGGAGACGACCAGGAACTTCCTTTGCCCGGTGGCCAGTGGAAATGGCCCTAGAATGTCAATTCCGCACTGGGCAAAGGGCCAAGGGGAGCTGATAGAAGTCAAAGGAGCCGAGGGCCGGTGCTGAACATTGGCGTTCCTTTGGCACCGGTCACATCTTTGGATGAAGCCCATAGCATCCTTCTGGAGTGTCGGCCAATAGTATTCTTGGCATAGAATTTTGTGGGCCAATGCTCCCCCTCCCAGATGATTTCCACAGATTCCTTCATGGACTTCGCGCATGGCGTAATCAGCCTCCGTTGGGCGGAGGCATCTGAGGAGGGGAGACGTGAAAGATCTCCGATAGAGCCTTCCCTCATATAGTATGTATCGGGTGGCGGAGCGCTTGATTCGGCGAGCCTCTCGTTCATCGGTGGGGAGGACTTCGTCTTGCAGGTAGCTGGTGAGCTCATCCATCCAGCTTGGCTCGAACTCAGTGCAGAGGGTCTGCTCGGGCTCGTCTGTGCTGGGCTTTTGGAGAGATTCCAGTACTGCCTCTTTGGAAAGCTCGCTCATGCGAGAGGACGCCAGCTTTGATAGCTGGTCGGCCCTGAGATTCTCCGACCTGGCAACATGTAAATACGAAAGGATTCCAAGGTCGAGACGAGATCCCGTACCTTCTGAAGATACTTCTGCATGGTCGGATCTCTGGCTTCGAAGCCGCCCACAATTTGGTTGACGACGAGCTGAGAATCACTGAAGGCCTTCAAGTCCTTCACTCCTAGCTCTTTGGCTAGCTTAAGCCCGGCGACAAGTGCCTCATACTCCGCCATGTTATTTGAAGCAGAAAATTCGAGGCACAAGGCTTGCTCGGCAACCACCCCCTCCGGGCTGGTGAGGATAAGTCCCGCTCCGCTACCCCCCGAGTTTGAAGAGCCATCGACATGTAAAGTCCATGTCAAACTCGGGGTCTGCTCCACCGATGGCTCAGGTTCAGGCTCGACCTCATTCGGTATGGTGCACTCGACTATAAAGTCTGCGAGTGCTTGTGCTTTGATCGCCGGTCTGGGCCGGTACTCGATGTCGAATTTCCCGAGCTCAATGGCCCATTTAGTGATCCAACCCGCACGATCTGATCTCTGCAGGATCTGCTTGACCGGCTGGTCAGTCAGCACAGCCACTGTATGAGCTTGGAAGTAGGGTCGGAGCCTCCGAGCCGAGATGACCAAAGCATAGGCGGTCTTCTCAAGCTTGGAGTATCGGGTCTCGGCATCCCTTAAGACCCGACTGGTATAATATACTGGCTTCTGAAGTTTGCCCTGCTCTCGGACCAGGACCGAGCTTACTGCTACAGGGGAGACAGCCAGATACAAGTAGAGGAGCTCACCCTGTTGAGGCTTCATGAGCAGGGGAGGGGAAGCCAGTAGGTGCTTGAGCTCTTCAAAAGATTGCTGGCACTTGTCCGACCACAAAAAGTTCTTCGTCTTCTTGAGGGCTGCAAAGAATGGAAGGCAGCGCTCGGCCGAGCGGGAGATGAATTTCCCGAGGGCTGCCACTCGGCCCGTGAGCCGCTGTACCTCTTTGACCGTCCTGGGAGGCGTCATCTCTTGGAGGGCTCGGATCTTCTCTGGATTGGCCTCAATTCCTCGTTGTGTAATGATGAAGCCGAGGAATTTGCCGGAGGTGACCCCGAATGCACATTTAGCTGGGTTGAGCTTCATCTGGTACTTTCGGAGTGTGGAGAATGCTTCATTGAGATCGGCTATGTGGTCTTGCGCCACCTTGCTTTTCACCAGCATGTCATCCACGTAGACCTCCATGTTTCGGCCTATTTGGTCTTTGAAGATCCGGCTGACCAGCCTTTGATAAGTTGCCCCGGCGTTTTTCAAGCCGAATGGCATCACTTTGTAGCAGTAGGTTCCCCCGTCGGTGATGAAGGCTGTCTTTTCCTCATCTTCTGGTGCCATGCGGATCTGGTTGTATTCAGAAAAGGCGTCCATGAATGCCAGCAGCTCGTGACCCGAGGTGGAGTCCACGAGCTGGTCGATGCTGGAAAGTGGAAAGCTGTCCTTCGGGCAGGCTTTATTCAGGTCGGTGTAGTCCACGCACATACGCCACTTCCCGCTGGCTTTCTTGACGAGGACCACATTAGCGAGCCATTCCGGGTAGGATATCTCCCGGATGAAGCCGGCTTCAAGGAGCTTGCCGACCTCCTCGGCTGCTGCTCGTTGTCGTTCAGGGGCGGCGCCTCGCTTCTTTTGTCGCACGGGCTTGCAGGTCGGCTTCACCTGAAGCCGGTGGACCATGACCTCCGGATCTATCCCTGGCATGTCTGCAGGTGACCATGCGAAGACATCCATATTGTCCCGTAGGAAGTTGACGAGGCAACTCCTCTCGTGTTCGCCAAGGCCAGAGCCGACCTGCATGGTTAGCTCGGAAAAGTTCTCTCGTAAGGGAACTTGAATTAACAACTCACCAGGCTCTACCCGCTCTTTCTGGGGGTTGACCCGCGCCTCCATAACTTCGGTTGAGGGCTGGTCAGTCGTTGGGGCAGGCACCTCGGCTGGTTGTCTTGCTTTGTGGGTCGCTAGGTAGCATCGTCTTGCCACCATTTGGTCCCCTCGAACTTCACCGACTCCCTGGCTGGTAGGGAATCGCATCAGCAGGTGGTGAGTTGAGACCACTGCTCGGAGGGCGTTGAGTCCTGGCCTTCCGAGGATGGCGTTGTAAACCGAGGGCAGGCGTATTACAAGGAAGCTCATACCCACGGTACTCTCACGAGGGGCGAGCCCGGCTGTGACCAGAAGGTCGATCTCGCCCTCTACTGGGACTGAATCCCCAGTGAATCCAACTAGCGGAGCATTCATCCTCCGTAGCTGTTCTTTTGTCATCCCCATTTTGCAATAAGCACCAAAATACAAAACATTCGCCGAGCTTCCATTATCAACCAGGATGCGTTTTACATTGAATTTATTTATGATCATGGAGATGACCACGGCATCATCATGGAGAATTTCGACTCCCTCTAGATCATCATCTGAGAAGGAGATGGCTTCAGAGGTGCGCGGGCGCTTCGAGGAGGCTTCTTCCCCTGAGGCTTCCCCAGCCGAGGTCCCGCCTCGGATAGTGTTGATGACGCCGGCGATGGGCCTGTTGGCATTTGAACCTTCAGGTTGTGCTGCTCTTTCGGCTGGCTTCTTCCCTTCACGCCGGCCTTGCACAAACCGATCGAGCACTCCTCGGCGGATGAGTGCTTCGATCTCATTTCGGAGCTGATAACAATCCTCGGTATCATGGCCGTGATCCCGGTGGAAACGGCAATACTTCCGGAGATCACGCCGGATTCTGGTGTCTGGCTTCGGAGGTGGGAGCCGGATGCAATCCCGACTCTCAATCTCCATGAGGATTTCAGCCCGAGGAGCATTGAGGGGAGTATACTTTTCATACCTCCCTTCGGGTGCACGGGCCTGCAGTGGGAACCTCGGGCGGAGTGGTGACCTCTGCTGTGGCGGTCCTCTCAACCGGGGTGGACTCTTTGGGTGGGGCGGATTCTTAGCTCGTCGCGGAGACGGGCTTCTGGGCTGGCCGCGCTCCTCGCGACGTCTCTTCTTGGGGTTCTGCTCGGTCCCGCCCCGCCTAACCGCCACGGCTTCTTCTGCCTTGGCATACTTCCGCGCCCGAGCGAACATTTCGGTGAGGTCCGTGGGAAAATTCTTCTCGATTGAGAAGAGAAATCTGTAGGACCGGGCTCCAGTCTTCAACGCCGACATGGCGATTGACTGGTCAAGCTCCCGGACCTCCCATGTTGCGGCGGTGAACCGGTCCAAGTACTCCTTGAAGGATTCTCCCTCCTTTTGTTTGATATCAAGGAGGGAGTCGGATGTCCGCCGCTGGGGCTGGCTGGCGGCAAAGTTGCCAACAAATTGTCTGCCGAGCTGCTCAAAGGAAGAGACAGTACTCGGCTTCAGCCCGGTGAACCAAAGCCGGGCTGGCCCTCGGAGTGTCGCCGGAAAAGCTTTGCACATCATGGCCTCCGAGGCTCCTTGTAGGGCCATTAAGACCCGGTAACTCTCCAGGTGGTCAAGGGGATCAGCCTTGCCGTTGTAGGGCTCCACCTGGGGCATCTTGAACCGTAGTGGGACCGGTTCATCTTCGATCTCCGGGGAGAAGGTTGACTTCGTAGTGAACTCGAAGTCGTTATCACGTCCTGATTTTCTCCCGTGGAGTGCCTGGATTTGGCGCTCCAACTTCTCGACCTTCTTGTCGAGTTCATCATTCTGGAGGATCGCTGCAGCGGTTCGTTCGAGCGCAGGTTGCCCTGGAACCGATTCAGCTTCTGAAGGCTGTGGCCAGCCTCCGTAGCCTCTGGCTGGGCGCTCTCTCCAGAGGGAGGCCTGGACTTGAGAGTCCTGACCTCGAAGGGGAAGTCCGCTTGCAGGAGGCTCCGATTGAGTTGGAGCCGGAGGAGGCGGTGCCGTTGGGACGCCCCTGGGTTGCAAGCTTTGGACGGCGGTAGCCAAGGCTTGCACTTGTTGCACCAGGGCATCAAACTGCTCCGGCCGAACTTGAGGGGTTGACTCGGCCGGAGGTGGTGAGTTCCGGACGGAATGCTCAGGACTGGGTGGAGGACGTCGAGAGGCATTGGAAGCCCCTTTGCTTCTTAGCTTCATGGCAGCGAACTCGGGCCCTTCCTCTAGCGCCAACTGTTGCTGGAAATTGGACCCGGGGGCCGCCGCGAAGCTGGGGAAGGAGGAGCTCCGCCGCGGGGAGGGCGGACGGCGGTGCGCCGGCCGGCTGCGTCCTCCTGTGCCCTCCTGGGATGTGTGAGAGAGCGGAGAGGAGAGTGCGTCCTGTCCTGTCCCGTCCTGCAAAAAAGAAGCCGGTGGCCGGGCTCCCCGGTGCCGGCCCTCCGATGCTTAAGTCAGAGGGGACAAATATGTGGAGAGAGCAAGCCAGAGGGTGAAGAAGAATAAGAGGGTATTGGTGCTTAATTGTCTATGCTGTTGTGTTTCAATCCCTCTCTCCCCCCTCTCTTTCCTCCCAGGCTCCCTTTTATAGAGGGATTTTATGCTGCCCGGGAGGTGACAGGGAGTTTGTCCTCTTTTGTAATAATTGGGCACGATTTGGCCCATTAATGGCATAGTGGAAAATAAGGCCGACTCAGACCGGAACCAGAGAGTTGTCACGGTCGATCGGACCTGTTGGAGTGGTTGAACCGCCGGCCGTGGTAGGCCCGGGGTCCATGGATGGTAAGCGCATTTATTACCGAATGAACCGGCGGTCAGGGAGAGCCATACGCTTTGATGGTTCAGTGATCCGGAGATCGTCTTGAGCCGTGTTCATTAAATGACTGAGTGCATCGGAGACTTGAGGAGGTCTCATGCATTAATGGCAGGTCGTGCCAAATACCTGCGGAGATCTTATGCCTTGACGGCTTGGAGATAGCGGCAGGTTGTAGTGGAGTTGTCAAGTCCCTCAGGGGGTTAAGTAGGAGTTGAACATCTGGTCAAGGCAATCGGCTCGGCAGGGGTGCCGAGCCGAGCTGGTCGCCCAATGGGGCGCCCTGTGGCGGGGTTGCTTCTAATGCTCCTGGTCGGCGCCCTTTGGTCGGCTCTTTCTGGCCGAGCACCTTTATTCCGCGCGCTTTCCTCTCTGGTCAGCGCCTTCTAATCGAGCGCTTTTCTGGTCGGCGTCCTCTGGTCGGCTCTTTCTAGCCGAGCATCCCTACTTGGTCGTTGGTTGGTCCGAGCGCCTCTTGGCGCTCCGGTCGGGACTCTTGGGCCGAGCATCTTTTCAGATCGGCGCTCTCTAGCCGAGCACCCCTCTGGTTGGTGTTCTTTGGTCGGCACTCTTCGGCCGAGCGCCTTTCCGGTCGGCGCTTTTTGGCCGAGCGCCTCCGTGGCGGTATGACTTGGGGTTTTTCCCCCAACAGATGTGATAATACAAGTGCAATTAATTTAACAAAAAATCCTGTCCAACACTCTAAATCAAAACACATAGAGATTAGGCATCACTTTATAAGGGATCATGTGCTGAAAAATGATGTATTGATTGAGTATGTATGCACTGAAAATCAATTGGCCGATATCTTTACAAAGCCCTTTTGTAAAGATAGGTTCAACTTTTTAAGGAATGCCTTGTGCTTGTATGATCCTAGCAAATAGATTGAATTTGTAATGCAAGCATGAGTTGATTTCAACACTATAGCTTAAATGATTTAATTTGTCAAGCATATGCAATGCTTTGTAAGCTCTAGAGATACATGTGAATGCTACTCAAACTAATAATACACTTCAAGGTCACATATAGCAAACCTAGTGCCTAATAAGTGAAAACATGAATTTATCAAAGTTAGATGACGAATTGTTTGACTTTCCGGAGGATGGTTACCCTCCCTTGGACTCTTCATGGAGATATTTTCAGAGCCTATTCCATAGGCATTCGAAATTTGGTCAAACATTCCTCATTTCAATATTGATAATTCAAAAATCATTGTCAAACTTTTATAGGATGTATCATTAAGGGGAAGGATCACAAGCAAGCTCACTCTATATTCGCCAAAAGAAATTAAGCTGATTATTGTGGTTGAATAAAACAAATTGGAAAAAGATAGGAATCATTCTAAAATTTTTCAGTGCCGGAGACGTCTCTGGCAAATCACAGAGACGTCCCCCCGGTGAGACGTCTCGCATTAGTCGCGGAGACGTCTCGGGGACAGAACGAATGTTTTTTTTTTAAATAGGTCGAAACAGCTCGAGCCGTCCCTAGCTACTTTCCTTCATCCCCAACGAAACCCTAAACCCTAGCATCCATCTTCTCTCCGCCACAAATCGAACCAAAATCACTCCCCATTTCCCTAGATTTCCATCCATGGCACCTAAGAAAGCTAGGCGTACGGGTGGGAGGCGTCCTAGGGTGGCAAACGACGAGAAACGGAGGGAAGAGTCCTCCGCGCCGTCTCCTCCGGTTGCTCCGCCAACCGTGACCCCCTCCTGTGCGAATCGCACAGTAACCACAGGTAGATACATCGATTTTCATTTTCTAGCTAGTGAGGGGTTCTCTATTGGAGAGAGACTCCGTGCCCAAGGTTGGGAACACCTATGTTCCCTAAATATGTCAACCTATCCCGGCCTAATGAGAGAAATCTTTAGCAATTTGGACTTAGGGAGCTCGGGGTACACCGGATATGTCCGAGGCACATTGGTAGAAATCAATGAGGACATCTTATCTAGTTTGTTACAAATACCCAAGTACGGTGAGGCTCCGACCTCACATCCCCAAAGAGAAGTTGCCTTAAACCTAATCCTAGGTAGAGAAGACTCCGGTCCTCTTGACATAATCAAGTCCCAAGACCTCAATGCTGAAATGAGATTGCTTTTGAGCATAATTAACAGGGTCTTGTTCCCAAAAACCGGTCGCTTCGATTTCGTTTTGGAGCGAGACTTAGCCATTATGCACCACATCTTGCTAGGGATTCCCCTAAACCTCCCTAGGCTCATGTTGAACTACATCTCCATATGTCATAGGTATTCCAGATTTAGCATACCATATGGGATGGTCTTCACCCTACTTTCAAACACTTTAAGGTTCCTATCCCTGAAAATGAGCCAGAGAAACCCTTGAGAAACACTGATTACTACAACGAGAGCACATTACATAGGATGGAGTTTCACAAGAAAGATGGGTCTTGGGTTAAGGTCTGCAAAAGAAAATCCCAAACTATAGAGCCTGAGATCCATCATCAGGAGCCTGTCCACCTCTCTCCTCCACATAGCCCTATGCCTTTTCCAGATCATATGGAGAGCTTTCCTGATGTACCTTCCAGCTCGGCTGGACCATCCACTTCCATGCCTCCTCCTCCAGCTTGTGGATCGATGTCCTTATCAGATGAGCAGATGCACACCCTAGCATCTATGATGTGCCAGCAGATGAGGGAAGAGATGAGATCAATAATTTCTGCTGAGTTAGCTCCCATCCGCACCTCACATGAAGCACTCCTAGAATAATTGAAGGAAATCAAAATTCAGATGGAAGCTATAGGGTCAGAATTGGTTTGTGTGGCAACAAACCAAACTAGAAGATCATGTGAGATACAGGCTGAATTGAAGATCATATCAGATGGTCTTCAAGAGTTGACGAGCCCTGAAGGCAATGTGGACAGTGTGGCTGCCCAACTTAGAGGAAGGATTGACAGGGCAACTCATGAATTTGAAGCACTAGTGACAGCCCTCAATCAATCTCAGGGAGATCACTTTAGAAGCCTAATGGATGCAATAAATAGATTTATAGAGGCTGCTGCTGGGGCTATTGAGCGTGGTCGCCGGTGAGGGACATTTTGTGGACATCTAGGGTTCATCTTTTTGTAAAACCCTAGGCTTATTTGAAACTCCTTCTTTTGTATTAGCAATCAATCCTTGTAATGGCCTTTTATCCTTGTAATGGCTTCAAATGATTGTAATACCATATGAATGTCATACCCTTCTTTTTGAAACTTGGTGTATGTTTCTAATTCTGTGAAATGGCACAACATACTTTGAATGTTCAAACTTGACAATGTGCAATCATTTTACTACTTTGCCAACTTGACAATGCATATTAAACAGGGGGAGCACAACTTGTAATAACTGCATTTGAAAGGTCTGAAATGAATTCCAAAACAAAGGGGGAGTAAAATGAATGCTGAATTCATTGATGGAAATAACTTGGAAATCGTTGATTGTTTCATTATCTTATGAATGCTGAATTCTAATAGGCATCGTGTTTTAGGCACCTAAGGAAAATTTGTCCCCTTCATTGTTGATGACAAAAAGGGGGAGTAGAACCAATATGGATGGAATGCAAAATGCCACTCATACTTGAAAGTTGAATTAGAAAAGATAAAATTGAAGAATATTGGCTTTAAGACAATTGTCCTTCCGGAAAAGAAAGGGGGAGTCAAAAGTATTTAGCTTTTAATTATCTTTAGCATCAATATTTCATTAATTTATATTTTAACTTGATTCAAATCTAAAAGTGATAATTGATATGCCAAAATTGCTCAAGAGCTACTAAGATCAATACTTATGCATAAGGATAGAACTGACAGTTGACTATATTGAATTATGCATACTGTATCTAGCTCTAATCAAAACACAATACTTGTACATCTGATCAAATACTGTGTATATGTTTAAATTTTAAATTTTGCATATACTCAGTGTTTTGTCATCATCAAAAAGGGGGAGATTGTTGACCCCCTAATGGGTTTTGATAAATACAAAACACTAGAGTATAATTCTCTTTATATTAACAATTTATTTGAGCATTTCAGGTGTTTAACTAAGAATATTGTTAAGAATTGTCAAGGCATGTTTCCATATTTTTCAAGAATTTATTGAAGATTTTTTTGAGATGAAGAAAACGGATCAGGGGCAGCCGAGACGTCTCCGGTTTATTCCAGAGACGTCTCTGGCACGTAGAGGAGAAACTAGCACGTCTGGAGACGTCCCCGGCACCTGCCGAGGCGTCTCGCAGGGTCGGAGTCGACTCCCGACTTTTCGGAGTCGACTCTCTTAGAGACGGCAGAAAGGCCGATTTCAAGGGATGCGCGCGAGTCGTCTCCGAAAGACGCGAAGTCGTCCCCACGCATAAAGCACAAACATCCCGAGACGTCCCCAAAAAGCGCGGAGTCGACTCTCTCAGGGATTCCAGAGGACTTGTTTTTCGTTGATAAAACTTCGGAGTCATCCCCGACGTCGCGGAGTCGTCCCCATGCATAAAGCACAAACATCCCGAGACGTCCCCAGAAAGCGCCGAGCCAACTCTCTCAGAAAAACAGAAAAACAAGAAATCAAGCTGTTCTTCTTCGGAGTCGTCCCCAGAAAGCGCCGAGTCGACTCCAACATCGTCAAAAGATTTTTTATACAGCCGAGACGTCTCGCGTTCAAGCGGAGACGTCTCCGGAGCGCCTAGGACGCGACTGACACACTTTTGCAGGTTTGTTTGAATTTCAAACAGTTATATTTTTGTGTCTAACGGATCTATTGCTTGTAGGACTATAAAAAGGAGCTTTTAAGTGCCTTAAAACAACTTCTCACCAACCAAACACAAGATCATTCAAGAGAGAAGAAAGAGAAAGAGGTTCAAGGGAGTTAGTGCTTTCAAGAGGAGAAATCAAGTGCATTCAAGTCTTCCTCATCTGATTTCGTGCTCATCTACTCACTCCCACTCGGCAATCAAAGCTCGCATTCAAGCCAACGTAATCCACATCGGAAGAACCACCATCATCCACACTTTCAACGGCAAAAAGGGTTCTTCCGGTTTTGTTGTTCTTCATTGTTCTATTTGCTTTCATAAGTGCTTGTAAATCCTTGTAAAACATTTGAATATTGTGCTTGTTCCAGTCAAGGGACTTGGAACAAGGGATAGGCGTCCCAAGCCTAGGTAAATTGGGGGATTGTAGGGTTCCTTGTTAGCCCGGAGTAAAACAACGAGTTGGGTAGTTCACTCGAAAAACTATCGGACTGTAATCGCTGATTATAGTGAAAATTCCCAAAGGTGTTTGGGGAGTGGATGTAGGAGCAGTGGAAGCTCCGAACCACTATAAACCTTTGCGTTTGCGATTGACTGTGCTTACAACTTTATTTTTATTTTAGCACATACACTTGTGTGTTTTTGTTTAATTAGACAAAAAGTTTTAAAACACCCAATTCACCCCCCTCTTGGGTGACCATCTCTGGGCAACAATTTATTTGACCAATTGCAAGGTGCACATGTTTTCTCTAAGATTGATCTCCGCACAGGATATCATCAGCTAAAGATCAAAGCAGAAGATGTACCCAAGACTGCATTCAGAACTCGTTATGGACATTATGAATTCTTGGTGATGCCTTTTGGATTGACGAATGCCCCAGCAGCTTTTATGGACTTAATGAACAGAATATTTAAATCCTTTCTAGATCGATTTGTGGTGGTGTTCATTGATGATATTTTAATTTATTCAAAAGGAAAAGAAGAACATGAGGAACATTTACGAAGCGTACTTCAACTCTTAAGGAGGGAGAAGCTCTATGCTAAATTAAAGAAGTGTGAGTTTTGGTTGAATGAGATATCGTTTTTGGGGCATATCATATCCGAAGATGGAATTTCTGTGGATCCAGCAAAAGTGGAAGCTGTAGTACAATGAAACATGCCAACTAATGTTTCTGAGATTCGCAGCTTTCTAGGAATGGCAGGCTATTACAGACGATTTATGGAAGAATTTTCCTCTATAGCTATTCCTTTGACTCGCTTAACTCAAAAAGGAGTTAAGTTTGAATGGACTGAAGATTGTGAACGAGGCTTTCAGAAATTAAAGAGGCGATTGGTTACGGCACCTATTCTTACTATACCTACAGGTGATGATGGATTCACAATTTATAGTGATGCTTCAAGGAAGGGACTTGGCTGTGTTTTGATGCAGCACGGTAAAGTAGTAGCCTATGCCTCTAGACAATTAAAATCTTATGAGCAAAATTATCCTACTCATGATTTGGAGTTAGCAGCTGTGATTTTTGCTCTCAAGATTTGAAGACATCATCTTTACGGAGTACAATGCGAGGTGTTTACAGATCACAAGAGTTTGAAATATATATTTACCCAGAAGGAACTGAATTTGAGACAAAGAAGATGGCTGGAATTGTTGAAGGACTATGATCTAATGATTAATTATCACCCTGGAAAAGCTAATGTTGTTGTAGATGTTTTAAGCAGAAAGTCAATAGTAAATATGGCCACTTTGATTACTAGCCAACGACATATTTTGGAAGATGTGAGGAAACTTGAATTAGAGATCTGAGTACTTGGCTCGGGGACTCAATTGGCTTATATGCAGGTTCAGCCGACACTCATAGAGAGGATCAAGATAGCTCAGCGTAATGACCAGCAGTTATTGAAGATTCGGAAGTCAGTAGAAGCAGGAGATATATCTGAATTCGGGATACATGAGGATGGATCTTTGAGGTATCGGAATAGAATTTGTGTACCTATGGATTTGGAAATTAAACAGGAAATTCTTAAAGAAGCTCATCAGTCTGGATATACAGTGCACCCGGGAGGAACTAAGATGTATAGAGATTTAAAGGAATTGTATTGGTGGAACAACATGAAAAGGGAAATTGTTCAATTCGTGGCACAATGTCTAGTATGTCAGCAGGTTAAGGCCGAATACTAAAGACCAGCAGGGCCGCTTCAGCCTCTTGACATTCCACTATGGAAGTGGGAACAAATTTCCATGGACTTTGTAACAGGACTGCCAAAGACTCCCAGTTCTAACGATGCCGTGTGGGTGATAGTGGATAGGCTAACCAAATCGGCACACTTTTTACCTATCAAAGTTGGGTTCGGTCTAGAAAGGCTAGCTAAATTATACATTAAAGAGATTGTGAGACTGCACGGTATTCCAGTATCCATTGTGTCTGATCGAGATACTAGATTTGTATCATAATTTTGGAAAAACTTGCATAAGGCTTTGGGGACAAAGTTATGTTTTAGGACTGCCTTTCACCCTCAGACCGATGGTCAGTCTGAGAGGACCATTCAGATACTCAAGGACATTGTTGAGAGCTTGCGTCATAGATATGAAGGGTTCTTGGGATGAGCATCTACCTTTGTAGAATTTGCATATAATAACAGTTATCAGAGTAGCATACAGATGGCGCCTTATGAAGCTTTATACGGAAGAAAATATCGTTCGCCAATTTGTTGGGATGATATTGGTGAACGAAGATTGTTAGGCCCTGAACTTGTACAACAAACAGTTGAAAAAATTCAGCTAATCAGAGACCGCCTTCGGACTGCACAAAGTAGACAGAAGAGTTATGCGGATAATAGAAGACGAGAATTAGAATTTCAAGTTGGTGACCATGTATTTCTTAAAATATCACCTACAAAGAGAGTTGCAAGATTCGGTATTTGAGAAAAATTGAATTCCAGATTTGTTGGTCCGTTCGAGATCTTAGAAAGAATTGGTAAGGTGGCTTATAGACTTGCCTTGCCGCCTTCTCTGGCTGGTGTACACGATGTTTTCCATATCTCAATGTTGAAGAAATATATACCAGACCCAAGTAGTGTCACGGAGCTTGAGCCGTTACAAGTTAGAGAAGATCTATCATATAAGGAGCATCCAGTGCGGATAGTGGACAGAAAAGATCAAGTTTTGAGACACCGTATTATACCTTATGTCAAGGTGCAGTGGAGCCATCATACAGAAAGAGAAGCTACCTGGGAACTGGAAGATGAGATGAAGCAGAAATACCCTCAACTTTTTGAAACTGCAGGTACGCAAATTTCGAAGACGAAATTTTTTTAGGAGGGGGGAATGTGAGACCCTGGAACTGGGCCCGGTCCACTTGACCGGCCCAGTCCCAATACTTGGCCTCATGATCGGTTCTTTCAATTTTGAAAATAAACCACGCAATAGCACGTATCTTGTAGGATAGTGATTACGGGTGTTGGTCCACAGGGATTGGAGATAAGTTATTTTTCTTTTAAAAATAAATCAAAAAGAAGAATTTGCTAACTTGATTTAACTAAATTAATCTATGAGTACGAATTGAAATTTTATCAAAGTAAATAGATCTAGGGTTTGGAATCCACCACATAACATTGCATCAAGGATTGTGTTCTTAGTTTTTATCTTTTGGAGAGGCATGCAATTTTGGCTACAAGCCTTTTAAAATAAAAGCATAAAGAGTGTTAGGAAGATCCATCTTCGGTGTAGCATGAAGTGTCTACCTAAGTATGCTAATCTAGGATGCAGCACACTTCATCTTCCTAGGCATGGATCATCTTAGACTACTTTAGCAAATATGATTAGTAACTAGCATGCTCAAAATTTAAATATCATGAAGAAATATTTCATTGGAAATAAGAATTTAAACAGACTCCAAAATAATAAAAAAAAGTAAGAACTACAATTGCCCTGATACATTGCTAGGGCTTCATCCAGCCCTAGACTAGATGTTTAGCCGAGCATGGCTTCCGGACGACCTCCCATCTTCAAATGAAATTGATCACCTCCCATTATTCCCAAAATATCACAACTATTCTCTTTCCCCCCTCTCTCTTCTTTTTTATTTCTTTCTCTCGGCTTTCTTCTTCTTCTTCTTCACCGAAACAGAGTATCCTCTGTTTCTTTCCTCCACCGAGCTCTCCCCTCTACTGAACGCCTCAGCCCCCTCCTTTTATAGCCGTCCGGCGCACGCGGAGAGAGGGAAGAAGGGATCACGGCGGCTGATTTCGGGGCGTGGTGCCGGGATGCAGATCGCGGGAGAGGAGGAAGAGGGGCCGCGTGATCTGGTCGGTGATGGCGGAGAGCTGGATCCTGGATGAAGACAAACGGCCGTGATGATTACGGGAGGAAGAAGATGAATAGTGAGATGGGTTTTGGTCTTCGTAACACTGTTCATTTGAACAGTGTTTTCACGGAACACTGTTCATTGAACAGTGTTTTCAGTAATTTTGGGAAAAGTTGTTTTTCTTGCTTTATTTTGACATGAAAATAGGCATATATGAATTTAAAACAAGGGTTTCTTTCTATTTTGCTTAGTTTGGAAACGCCATGTGGAGACGGGAGTTTCAGAACCGTTGGACTGCTTGGATAGTGGTCGCGGGAAAGGAATGGGATTGGTTTGGGAATTGGCTTTGGATTTGAGGTGGGTTATGATCGTTGATTTGCTTGAACTTGTTCTCGAGCCCAATGTCATTTAAATTTAAGTCTTGCTAAACTGCTTCAGACCAAACTCGATCAGATAAAATAACCAAGACTAAAAACTAACCCGTGACGTAATAAAAAGGGTTAATTAAACCTTTTCCCCATACAAAATTAATTATAACTTTTAATCTAATCAGGACCAAAGCCCATTTAATTATAACCTTAGCTTGATTACAACTCCATCAGGTTACCGAACCGGATCAACACAATCTCCTCCTTACATGTTTTTCGGTAATTTTCATGAAAGATCGCAACCAAGAGAGAGATAAGTTCAGAGTCTGGTTTAAGAAAAGAATTATTTACTTATTACCATATTTTAAATTTATTTCAATGTTTATTCATTTTCATGGTAAAGTATGTATTTATCAGTTTAAGAACATTGATAAGTGCTATGAAAAGATAACTAAATTATAAATTATTCAGCACTTATCACACCCCCAAACCTATGTTTTGCTAGTCCTCGAGCAAAATAAAACTAGAAAGGAAGAATTCTAACTCACTTTCGCAGGCATTGCGGTTACATTTACCATATGTAACAAGGCTTTAAACCCCTAGGTTACCCTAGTGGACAAGTTATAGTCTCGTGAGGGTTTTCAGTGAAGATACCCACAAACTTCAATAAATCATTTATTATTATTGTTATTATTAATTTCTTTTTTTTTTAGATCGATTGATCTATGAAGTAAAAATCAAATTCCAAATGCATACTAGTAAGGAATTTCAAAAACTCTCTCTTTTTTTTATTAAAATCTAATTTAAGATACATAAATGATGAAAATTTCAAAGCACACACGGTTTTATTTACTAAATCAGCCCAAATCCTAGGTCAAGATGCAATTCAAATTGAAGTCATTAAGTTTCCGTTAGGAAGTTGTAAGACTTATTTATACTGGAGTGCTAGGTGAAATCTGGACCGTACACAAGCTAAGGGTTCAGATCAATAAAATATTGCAAAGACTAGTAGTTTCCAAGGATTGGTCGAAAGGACCTGTTTACTGATTCAAAATCATCTTATCTGCAGGATTAGTTGTGGATATTTACTTTAGTACCTCACGGGCTTTATCTGTAATATTCCAGTTTACTCGAATTTTTACAACGACGGCTTTCACACTATTGTCTTTTTCAAGGTCAATACAGAGGTTTTTTTTTATTATTATAATAAAAGATACATAAATTGTGCACTTTTACTCTTGTGGTGATTTCTCCGTGTAACGAGCAATCAGTCAACAACTCTCATAAAAACTTTTTTTTAATTTTTTTTTATTATTATTTTATAAAAAATAAAAATGAACACATTTTTTTTAAAAGATATTTTTATTTTTTTATTTCTTTTTTTATGATTCCTCTACTCCTCTTCTTTTGCATTCTATCTTTTGTATCTTGTGTTTCCTTCCAGATAATTTCTAATTCTTGGCCCTGTCTACCATATCATCATAGTTTGTTGAGTGTATTACAGCCAAACCTCGACGTAAGTGAGGCTTCAATCCTTCTTCAAATCTCCTCATCCGAGACTGTGCATCTATGACGAGGGTGGAAGCAAACCGAGCTAACCTGTCAAACTCTGCCTCATACTCATCCACGGTCATAGTTCCTTGATTCAGATTGAGAAATTTCCATCTAGCTCCCTCAGGCGACTGGAGGGAAAATACTTGGAGTGGAATGCTGTGCGGAATTTCTGCCAGGTAAGTGCCTCCTGCTCGGGTGCCAATGTGCACTCCACAGACATCCACCAATGATGAGCTTGGTCCTGAAGCATATAGGTGGCAAATCGGACTTTCTCTTCATCGGTGCACACCATTACCCTAAAAGCTTTCTCCATTTCATCTATCCAAGCTTCGGCCTCTTGAGGACTAGTGGTGCTTTTAAAAGCCGAAGGTGCCATTCTTTTGAATTCTGCTATACTCATTCTTTGCTCAGGAGGATCAACGACTTGCTGGATTGGTTGCTGAGGTTGTTGCCTTTGTTGGCGTACTAATCCGACGACCTCCTCGATCAGTTCGAGCACCAGAGTTTGATTTCCAGCGACAGCTTCCGGAGTCATTGTTGATTGACCCTGGGGCCCTGAGCTTTGCGAAGCCTCGTCCGCTTGGTTAGCAGGGACCCTTCCCCGAGAGCCCCTAACCATCCGATTCAGGCTACGGACATGACGAGGCGGCATTCTGATTTAGTAAAAATATAAATGTCATAAAATCATCCAAACAGAATAAGACGAAACAGTTAACAAAACAATGAACATTATCCCCTTATCTTGTTTCTACCCATCTCTCGACCTTTCCAACGAATCCTAGGAATCCTAACACTTAGGCTCAAATATGACTGTTTCTCTTATGATCCCTAGTGATCTTAAACCCGAGCTCTGATACCACCAAATCTGTCACGCCCCGAGCCCGAGGTACGGCAGACGCCGCACGCCCGCACGGCAGGCCCCACAGGTGTGCAAGGCGTCGGAACATATCGAAGCAATCACAGATGTTCAAATTTTGACATAAATTTTTAAAGTCATTCAAAAGCAGTATTACAAAGTTTCAAAATAGCATTTGCGAACATAATTCAAATGTCCAAACTAAACTAACTAAAATGCCAAAAATCGAAAAATCATCGGAAAATCTAACGCACTCCCCAATCCCGTGTGATCAAGCCTCTGGATCTGAAAAACAGAAAAAATAAAATAATGAGCTACACTAACCCAGTAAGCAACAAAATATTCCAAAGTGGGGTCAGAGCATATCAGATCAAAATATAGGATAATGTTTGGAATAAATCATAAATAACATCATTTTGCTGTTTTCAAATCTTATTATCATTTTTTCGAAAAATCTGATACCAGAATCTCAACATGATAGGCTACGGCCACGTAACCCAGTGGCATGGGTTGCACAAAGTGCCAGAAACCACTATTGTTAGTCATCGGTGGCAACGGTATCCATAAACCACTATTCTAATCACCGGTGGCGCGGTGTCGAACCGGTTCCTCACATATTACAAGTCGATAGGTCCAACGTATAAGCTCCATTGGCGGGGCCAGAACAGAACAGAACAGATCATAGCCATGCTGAGAAGATATATATATATATATATATATAAACAGATTTCATAAATTTTCCAGTCATAGTTTACGAATTTCAGAGCATAATTTTCAAATGAAATTTAACATACCAGACCCATTTTACTAAATACAAAATATATTTCAGAATTTAATTTATTTATCAAATAATTTGGAAATCACACTTGAAGTATTAAGTTACTTACCTCTCCTCGCTTAATTCCTACTTCAGGTAGGCGGATCAGGTTCACCTGTTAACATTTAATTAATTTCTTTATAAATTTCAGAGCTAAGCAAAACCAAAAGTAATACTATTGGACATGGCCCAGCAGGGCTCAGAGTTGGCCCATAATGGGTATGGCCCGATAGGGCCCATATCGGACACGACCCAATTGGCCCGCATAGATCCAGCCCAATAGGGCCCCCCAAAGTTGGTCTCTAATGGATTATTTATGCATTGCAGGGGCTAATACTTAATTACAGAGTACTGTTCTATAATAAAATTTTAGTGGAGGGACCAATCGAATACATTTGGGGACTCTTATGTAATAATCTTTCTTATAGGGATCAAACATAACTTACAGAAGACCCTTTTATAAAATAACATATTGTCAAGGGTTTAACTGCAAAATTTCATTTATTGGCCAAATGGGTTCGGATTTCGGGTTCGAGTTCGGGTTCGGATTCGGATTCGGTTTAAAGCTGGGCCCACCGTGAACTAGGCCCAAGTTGGGCCCACCGTGAACTGGGCCCAATCTTAGCCCAGTTCGGCCCATAACGAGCCTTCTTCCTTCCCAATCTCCCCAAGGATAGGGGAGATGGGAAAATAGGGGAGGAAGGGGGGGCCGGCCTAGGTGGCCGGACAGTGGCCCGGCCGGCGGCTCGCGGGGGACACGGCCGTCGGTAGGGCGGTCGTGGCCGGCGGCAGAGTGCCACGGTGGCTCGGCCGTGGAGGGAGGATCCGAGGATGACCTCAGTTTGGGGCTTGAACAGTCAAAAGAAGGCAAAAGAAGGCTTACCGGCGGTCGACGGAGGCGGCGGGAGGAAGATCTCGGCCGCGGCTGTTCGATCCGGCAGTCAAGCGGCGGCAGCGTTCGAAATCGAGAGAATGGATCTCGGAACAGGGGATGGCCGCGAGGGGGATCCGGACGGCGCTCGGTCGGGAAGAGGACGCCGGTCGCTCGGGAGGCAAGAACAAAGGAAGAAGAGGGAGGAGAGGGAGGAGAGGAAGGTGGCCCTCGGGGAAGGAACGAAGGGGTTTTGTAGCCTCTTCCTAATGGCTCTCCGCCGTGAAAATCGCGACGGTCGAGTGAAATCTGCGGTCGCGTATTGGCCGCAGATTGATCGGAGGGGGGTGCCGCAGGATACCCGTGGCACCCTTGCCCCGTTTGTCCTCGGAGGAGCCGGAGAGGATCGCCATCGCGATCCTCTATTCCGACTCTTCCCAAAAGAAGAACAGGGCTGAAGTCGGCTGGGTCTGCCGACTTCAGCCCATATCTCACATAAATCCAGACCCAAATTTTGGTATACACCATAGATCCGAGAGCAGGCCATCCCAGGACATTTTCATATAGCCATATTTAAAGACAGCATCTTGAGTGCACTATTATATCTAAACCAAGTCTTGCAGCTTCCAAACAAGGAAAATGCACTGCAGCCTGCTGGAAACCTATTTAGCCTAATGGGAATCTTATACTGCTTATCTGTGGGAAGCACAGTAGCCCAGCTCTACTTAACCCAATAAATCGGACTGAATTGAACATATTTTTTTTTATATTAGTTTGAACTGGTTTTCACATATGGTCGATTTGGTTTTGGTTTCGGCTTTAGAAAACTGATTTAAGTCGGTTTAGTTTCAAGATTAACCCCAAACCTATCTGATCTCAACCATACACACCCCTAGCACTAACTCGTATTAGCCTCTAGTTTTTTTGTTTTTTTGTTTTTTTTGTTTAGCTTGACAAATATCTCTTCTTGTCTCTTCCATCTTTTTATATCACTTGCATCTATATTACTTTTTGTTGTATACTCATGAGGGCTCTATCTACCCAAGTGTGTACGTCGTAAGATTTTTAATTTTTCAGAAAATGGTCAAAGATCATCCATTCATTTAAATGAGGAAATGAAGTTTACTGTTTACAAAAAGGTTGCCTAAGGTTAGCTCGAAGAGAGAGAGAGAGAGAGAGAGAGAGAGAGAGAGAGAGAGAGAGAGAGAGATGAAAAATTGAAGGAACTTTGCCTAGGAGCCCTTTACCCAAATTGTGAACAAATCAAGTGCTAGTCTTGAAAAATCTCTCAAGCAAAACCAACATCTTCCTCTTTTCTTCCATTGAAACATTATAAAATCAGTAATCAAATTTGACTATGGTCATGTATTGCCAACAAAAGGTCCAGGTTTCTTCGGTTGACTCTCCAATTTCTAATCCTCATGCACAAAGTAAAGATAATGAAGATGAGAATAAATGGAGGATTTATCTAGATGGACCATGTGTCTGCTTCGGAGCCCTTATGTAGCCTTTTGTTTTCTAACTTTATATGCCACATTCATACCCGTTAGGTGTAAGCCGTTGTTGTACTATAAAAAAAAAAAAAGAGAATAATTTACTTGGTAGTTGGGTTTCATTACTGAGGTTTAACTTCTATTTATCGTAGAAGTGCATACATCAAATTATATAAATATAAAAAATATGAAATGCTTCATCTAATAAAGGTATGACACTGATCCATCAAATAAAATTGCTTCAACCAATGCCATCTTCTAATATTAAAACCATCATGGCCCCTAGATGCATGCAATTTGCTTCACAAAATTCCCAACTAATGTACTCAGGAAGTCTCTTGGCAATGCCAACAGAGGTTCACATTTGGTTTTATTTCTTGCTCATGTTAGAAAGTTGGGTTCTTTTGATTTTTCTAACAAATATAAAAATTTCAAAGTCACATAAAACTTTTAAACCTAATTAGTATTTAAAGGATGGATACTTGATTCATGCGAATTTCTAATAATCTGAATGAACGGAGGACTCGGACAAATTAATTCATAAATTAACAAAAGATAATTCATAAAATAAATTAGAATATAATATATTGATTTTTATCAAATAATTGACGAAATATAAATATTAGATTAGATGATACTTGTGTAACATTTAAAAATATAAAATATAAGTGGAAAAGTATTGGTATAGGAGCAATCTGCGAGATCAATTAACCTGGATCATAGAATCGCAAAGTTTCACAACAGTGAACCGCATCGGCCGAGTCCGACCGGCCGGATTATCCGGTCCATTCCGACCCAGTCTAAATCCAGACCCGGTCCATGTAGACTTCACAGTCCACGGTTTAAAAGGTTAAAAAAGTCCACCCCTAGTTTCACGTTTAAAGCGGCTGCCCTCCGGCTACAAAAACGTGGGCGCCGAGAGAAACTTCCTCCTCCGGTGTACGGCCAGCACACGTTATGCGCTAGATGCCGCGCACGAATCTCGAGATGGGCGTTGTGAGTTGCGCCGTTTTCGAGGCGTCCGTTTCAGAGTCGGCACGCAATGCTATTTTTTTATTAACCCGAGAACGGACTCCCGTCATCCAGTTATCTTACAACGGGCGTGGATCCCCTCACACCCGGTGAGGGGTAAGCCCATCGTCTTATTGGGCAATTAATTCTCTACAGCTAAAGTTACGCACCATCTCTACGAAGCTTAAATCTGAACCATTCTAGCTGTGGGTCCCATTTACGGTGGGAGGGGTTTGGGTCTACAATTCAGTCCTTGTTTGAGTATGCCATATGGTTTGGATGTTTCACCTTGGACATGGACCCCTCAACCTTGGCTCCTTGCACTTTGTTGTGTTGTGGGGCACTGGATGGATAGACATTGTCTTAAGAGTGTATGAAAGCGTGAGGGTAGACTTGGGTGGGTAACACATGAAGCAAAAGTGGTTGTGGACTTGTAGTAAACATGTGATTTGACATTGATACCCAGAAGTCTAGCTAAATTGCATGCAAAAATATAAGTGAAGAAAGGGAAACTCATGGGTTTAAACTTAACTTTTGTTTTAAGAAATTCTGCTAAAAGAATGTGCAGAAGATGTCTTCTCCTTTTCCTGCTTCAAGAACCATGACTATCAACAATTCCAAAAAAAAAAAAATTCTTCTTTCTTGGAAAATTCTCTTTGTTGAATAATGTTCTAAAATATAAGTAGAAGAGGACAAAAGATTCTACTTCGTTGGATTCGATCATGGTCAAACAACAACCATGGAAATAAATAGTAAAATCAACTATGCCTTGATGAAATAATGCTTGTTGTTTGTATTCATGTGGAAATTGTCGCATCAAGCATCTTCATACTTAGAATTGGTCAATTTCCTTTCGGTTTAACCAAAAATGACAATTGATTTGATTAGGCCGTGATCGGGATAAGTTAACAACCAACTTAGTTCACCCGACAAACAAAATAATAATTAATAATCACAACTAGCTTGATTATTAACCAAAAATAACAATTGATTTGATTAGACCTGCACAAAAATTCTCTGTTCAGGTAGCTATAGTATAGGCCTATCAGCACAACACAGACATCATCTTATAACTTTTAAAGTATCAACTCTTTTTTCCAAGAAAACTCACTTAACATATCCATCTCCTTTCCAATTTTCTCTCTTCTCAAACACACGTTCGTATCTTCGACAATATCAAGAGTTCTGCCTGCTATATCACCCTTTTTTTCCTTCAACCTCAAGGTCCAGCAGCCTTTGCCTCCTAACATCACCATTGTCATCCTGTTGAGGATGACACCATGAGTAATATATGACCTCATTGATGAAGATCTTGAGGGTAAAACTAGTATACATGAGCAATTAAGGTGACTTAGTGTCATCTCGATCTCAGATATGTATCAATAAAAAGTAATAATCGGGACGTATCGCAGAAATATTAGATATGTATGAACATGCTAGAAAACGTAGATATATATACTACTTGAACATGTACTATGTATTAGAAAGATGATGATTTAAACAATGCATTATCTCATCTTGAGGCGTATTTAAATAAGGCCTGAGATATATATCAGCAATATATCAACCTGAACATAGCTCGAGACTGGAGGGCATGGTAGTATGTGTCGCGGGGGCGATTGATCCATGCCAGGACCAATCCTTAGAGAGCTCAATGAGGCAAAGTTCCAAAGCCCGACAGGGTAAGTGGCTTAGATCATCAACGCTGATGACACCTAAAACCCATTTTAAAAACCCTAATGGTACTGATGAGAATATGTTGAATTATGAGGGCTAAAATATCCATAACCCAATGTGTGTACGTTTGTGTAGAGTAGACACGGCGTCTGCCTCTTTCCTTCTGTCGGTTGGATTCGGATTTCGGTTGGAGGGTGCAGGTAGTGTTGTTGAACCCCTCCGACTCATAGCTATATCCATTTTAGAAAAATAAAAAAATAGTATTAGAATTTTTTTTTTAAAAAAAAACCAACCTTGTTTCCCACAAAAAAGAGGAACAAAGTTTCCTTTTTTCTATTTATTTTTTTTTTTTAAGATGTCTTTAAGGTATCTTTTTGGGGGCTGTGTTGCGCTTTCATTCTATGCAGTTCAATGTCTCTGTCCACCGTATGAATTTTTTCTATAATTTCTTTATCTGCAATTAATCATAATTTTGCGTTTTATATATTTCATTGGTTTTATTAGAATTAGCATTAAAACGTTTACAATTTTGATGAGATTTCCCCTGGTTTTTCTCCACAACAACAGAAGGCCTTGATAGACCTCCAGCTTTTAACTTTCTCTGTCACTATAATTTGGTAGATCGGTGTTGTTTGTGGAATTGGGTTGGTGATATTAGATTTGAAGGTCATCTCGGTTAGCCACCGTTATGGGATTGGGCATATTTTTGTAAATCCTTGGTGGATTGGGTAATCCGGGGATCGCTATGTGAGATCTTGATCTATTAACCTTGGGATATGGTTTGATTTGATTTGTATAATTTGTTCGGCTTTGGATCTTTTCTCAAATGGATTGGCTTTTCATGATTCTAATCTTGACGCTGTTCTTATTTTCGTAGATCGGCTGGAGTGGTTTGTTCTGCAAAAAGGTGAGGGATTTGCTTGGTTTGCTGAATTGAACTTTTTGGAGTCGATGGAGCAGTTCTCACGGAGGTTAGGTATTCTTTCTATCTTCTACTTATCAATTAATACTAATGGCTAAACGGAGTAATTGGATACTGTTTCTCTTATCTTTTATTTCTTGTGAGATTTATGTGGTATTTGTGTTTCTTTCTTAATTGTAATGGACAAAATAGTATCAAACGCTTTACAGTCAGTTTGATCTATCAGATCCAAAAATGTTGAATCTTATAGATTCGAGCTTTTATCTTCTTTTGATTTGTCTGATATTAAAAGATGCATGTATGCATAAGAAATTGGGCTTCTGACACTTTTATTTACTTCTTAATAAAAAAAAGAAAAGAAAAAAGAAGAAACTATACTAGATTGATCATAACTCAAGAAAGCACTTTATCTGCTCTCGATAAAATATACACAGAATGAAAGATCCGTCTTTGAGGAAAACATGCAGACTCTGGTCATTCTTTAGAAATAGGTTTCTTCCTAAATTCTAACACGCCTGGATGCTCTCATCCAATTCATTTTTCTGGAATTCAACACCAGTTCTTGAAAGCAAATGATTTGAGAATAGCCCCTGCAACTGCTAAGAGTTCTTATCACTGCTGATGCTGTGAGAATACACTGTTGCCATTGTCAACAGTCAACACTTTCTGTATCATTTGGTATTTTTGGTAATTGTATTGGACGTCCTTATAGTTTCTCAAATATTTTACTTTATGCCTGGTATTCCAAGTTCCAGTCACTTCAGATTTGTTTGAACCGTTCAGAACCCAATCTGGGCAAATACACTGTAAACCAGAGAAGTTTTTACTTTCTTTTTTTCAGTTCTTCGCCCATGCAATTTCGTCGAAGAATCATATAAATTAAACCCATTACCATCAGCTGCTACATGGATTGAAAATAAAAATGATAAAATACCTTAATCCTTATTTCTTGCCTTTTCACCTTCCCTTATCTATGGAAGCTCACATATCTGCTAAAATTGAGTTAAGATCATGTCTCAGTGGCAGTTAAGGAAGTTCTAATAACCCAAGTCTCAAAGTGAAGTGCTGAAACATAGTTTATACATACAAAAGATGGAGGTTGTATATGTGCGTTATCATCATCATCAAGGCAAGCAACAAGTATATGAATGAATGCTTGTGTGCTTCCTTTCAAGGCAGCCAACAACTTATGCAGTTATATTCGAATAGAATGGAATACCTATACTACAATATGTGTAATATGATGGCCCTATAGACAATCTATTTGAATCTCTAAACCTGGTGATGACTTGATATGTGTTGGTTCCATTGTAGTCTTCATTAGTTAAGAAGAGAAAAGACTGAATGTTACACCAGAAGTTTAAAAAGAGCTTTTATGAGTTATCAAGATTGGGAGGATGACATGCAGGTGTCTCTTGGAGTATAGCATGATTGTCATGTGTCATGAGAAAAGGGAAATAACATATTAAGTATTTCTGGATCTCAATGTAAATGTTGAAGCGATGCAAATGCGCAGATAGAGATGTAAATGTTGTGAAACCATGAAGGTTATAGTTGCTATGGAGAACACTAAACAAAGCTTATTAAGCCCACCAAAAAAAAAGATGCTTATGAACTCAGTAGTAGAAGTTAATGCGAATAAGACTCAATTGGGATGAAATGGTTGCGAAAATCACTGATGACCCTTTCATCTAAAATTAAATTTGTTGTAAACCAAGTTTAGCAAGTCACTGCTGCTGAAATAGAGCAAAGTCACTGGTTATCCTATAATTTTTCCCTCTCAACATTTTAGATAGAAGAAATGGATTTTCACTTTTCGAAATAAAATGTCTAGACATCCATCTTGTCTCTCACTTTCTCTAATTGTTTATGGGGACTTGATGCTTTCAACCAAGTGTCTGGATCCCTGTCTGCTGCCTGGTGCCGATCTCTTGTTCAGCATAATATCTCCAGATCTTCATTTTTGAAGATGTGCTCTTGCAGTGATTGATGATGTTCAGATGATGAGGTTCTCTTTTGATTCCGGAGCATAGGAATGGCCCAAGAGGTCAAACTTGATGAATTCTTATTCCAAATCTCTTTCTGCTTCTCTGGACCACCAAAGCACGGAGGATCTCTTAAGTTGGTCCCACTGATAAAGTGATCCATAGATGCTAAATTTCCGTCAATAGGAACTATTTGCCTTGCCCAGGGCGCAGTTAGTAGTCACAACCTGAGCATCCTGATTTTAAAGAAAAAAAAAATGAAGAAGTTGAATTACTTTGTAGTCCCACCCATTTATAAGTGGCTTTACTATAAGCCTAATTTGCAGTCTCTGATGCACAATTTTTGAAATATAGCTTTCATGAAATAGCAAACTATTCAGCAGTTATTGTAGTATAATATATTGCTTCAGTATAACATGAGGAATTGCAGTTACCTGAATGAACAAATGGGAGCTGAATTCGTATGATATAAAGTGTTACATGCTACTAACTCATAAATCATGCAGATGTCTGATATTATTTGTCCTGTGAACATCTTTTAATTACATGGCAACTCAAATGTGAAATTGTCATCATCTATTATAAATTATGCACATGATCTCACTTCCCTTGTGAAAGGCAACCTGCTTCCTTTTTTTATGACTTGGCTGTCCATTTTTTCGACATGTCCCTACTTTGTTTGCCATCTAATTTCCAGTATTTGTAGTGTGCTAGAGTACGGATTCTTCCTAGTCATAGATCACTGATCTTTTCACATGGAAATATTTATTTCTAGATAAATTTTAATGGGGACGGAGCACATTCCAAATAGCCTGGGACTACCAAGTCAAGAAACCATGTCACAAGATATACCCATTGACTTCAGAGGAGATACAGAGAATAATGCAGTAAATTCTGGTTATTTTATGGAGGCTACTGTGACTCCACCCATGCAATTGAATGTTGATTCTGGTGTTTCTGATGAAGTGAGGGTGAGGCGATCTCTTAGGCGCAGGACCGGCATATATTATGGTATATTTGATATGAGCTCAGAAGAAGAATCAGAGTGTGAACGGTCTGTCAAGGTATGTATACCTATCATCCACAACTTTTTCTTTGCTGGTTTTTGTGATAATATACTGATGAATGTTTTCATGAATTCCTCAAACAAGGTTTGCCGTCTCGGTACCGGACCCCGTACCATGCTGGTACCGTGTCAGTAGACCCGGTATGAGGGTTGGTTTGGCATACTGAAAATCAGTATTCCCTCCTGTACTGAGTCTCGATTCAGTACACATATTGAGTGTTACTTGAGGTATAGTGCAGTGCGTACTAGTACGGGGAACAATGGCCTCTACCACTTAGCTCAACTCAACTATGCCTTAATCCCAAATTAGTTGGTGTCATGAATGCCTCTCATATGAGAAAAAATGAAAATCATTTTCACATGTAACTTTCTGATTCCTCTCTTTGATCCTATACGGCATGCTGCAAACTGTTATTTGCATTTCAATCTCTGCAGTACACTGCAGCCGCTTTTTCTGAAAATGGATTAAATGATGTGTAAGATAAGTAATGACAGTCTATAATTGCAGGCAAAAGCCAAAACATGCTTGTTTGATATTTGAATCATGCAGACTGAAACATCCACCATATATTATATAACCTGTATCTTGTGTCCCTTAATGATGGCACCAATGACACCAGAATTCTAGGTCTTTTAAGCACAAAAGGAAAGAGAAATTGAGATAGAGATACGAAAGTAGGGGAATGATGATAATGGTAGACTCAAATAAGCATTAGCTTAAACTTTATACCAACTCTTCATCGTCTATCTTTCATTTTTACATTCCTTTAGATAGATGCTCGACAACTCTTCATATGCCTTTATTAATACCTCAGAACTTCCTAACAGACAAGAATAACTATTTTTGTAAACTTAAAGCAACAATTCCATGAATCATAATTAATCAAACATCAAAACTCTAAAAAGGCACGTTACACATACATAAACAAATATTGAAAGTTTAATCACCAACCACTATTAATTAGCTAATAATAACTATTTGACTAGACTTTGACTTAGATTAAGATAAGGGCTACTCAAAGAAGGGCTGATCCAAAATTGCTGATCAGTTGCTCCTAGATGAACTGAAATGGCGGACGTCTCAATTATGTGGAAATAAGTGCCTCTATCTTTTTTTTTTTTTTTTTTAAGTCAGTGCCGTCATATTTTGCACACAACAATTGATTCCAATAATTCAGTCATCACATTTTCTAATCACAGAATTGTTGCAGGATCACTCTTCAAAACTTCCCTGCCAAAATGAAAATGTATCCAGAAGCCCAAGCAGCTCTAAATATGAGAAGGTTTATATCTTAGAAACTCGAGTTCTTAATATTTATATGAGCTAGCAATTCTCCTCCTAACAGCAAACTTTTTGGAACAGGCAGCTTCCAGATGGCATCCAAAAGAAGCATGTAGACCTATCATTGATGAAGCTCCTGCATTCTATCCTAGCGAGGAGGTATTTTAGTCTCTAACAATACATATCCTTTTTGTTATACATCATTAAGATCCTTTACTACATTAAATATTGTTTCGTTAGGAGTTCAAAGATACGCTTGGATACATTGCAAAAATACGACCGAAAGCAGAACAATATGGTATATGCCGCATTATACCACCCCCTTCTTGGACAATGCCTTGCCCGCTTCGAGAGAAGAGCTTTTGGGAACATGCAAAGTTTACTACACGAGTACAACAAGTTGACAAGCTTCAAAATAGAGAGCCAACAAAAAAAAGTTCTCGGAACCGTTGTCACAAGAGAAGAAAGAGAAGAAAGCGGTTGAGATTTGGAATGACTCGTAGGCGCAATAGCTTAAATGGTTATGACGCCAGTGACTGTGTTGGCTCAGATACTGATGAAAAATTTGGTTTTCAATCTGGTTCAGACTTTACTCTTGAAACCTTCCAGATATATGCTGATGAATTCAAAAGGCATTACTTTGGGATGAAAGATGCTAATGAAAATGTGATTTCCAGTAGTGAGGATCATAAGAAGAGTAGGCAACCCACAGTGGAGGAAATTGAAGGAGAATATTGGCGGATCGTTGAGGAACCAACTGAAGTAGTTGAGGTATAATGTTTGATTACTGTTATTGGTCCTCTTTTCTAAAACCTTGGAACTATATTAATTATGCTTTCTCTTCTCATTCAAATGCAGGTGCATTATGGTGCTGATTTGGATACTGGCACATTTGGTAGTGGATTTCCTAAAGCACCATCTTCACCTAAAAATGACTCAGATCCATGCGTGCTATCAGGTTGGAACTTAAATAATCTGCCACGACTTCCTGGTTCTGTTCTTTCATTTGAAAGGGAAGATATCTCTGGGGTATTAGTCCCATGGCTTTATGTAGGGATGTGCTTTTCGTCATTTTGTTGGGTAAGTATGTAATTGAACATTTTCAATTTTTTTTCCCCATTCCATTTCCTATCCCCATCCACACATGCATATTTCTCAAGTTCTTGCTTGATTTTGTGATAAACATCAATCAAGCAAGAGCCTGTTTTTTTCTATGTTACTAATGTTACTTTTAGGATTTAAAAAGCTTCCATGGACAATGGACATGGCATTTGACATAAACTAATGGTAAAGAACTCACTAATCTGTTCAAAATTAAAACAAAAGAAATAAGTAATAAAGTCTGCCTCTGATTTAAATTCTTTAGTTGGTCTATTCCATTTTTTTGAAAAATTTAACATAAATTCTTACTATAATTTTTATCTTGTTATTCATGTCAATGTTCTTTTACATCCTTCAAAATTGATATTTAACTATCCTTTGATCTTATTTGTCGCAATAGCATGTGGAAGACCATCACCTTTACTCTCTGAATTATATGCATTTTGGTGATCCAAAAGTATGGTATGGAGTTCCTGGCAGAGAGGCTGTGAAATTGGAGGATGCAATGAGAAAGCATTTACCTAAGTTGTTTGAAGAACAACCTGATCTGCTGCATGAATTGGCAAGTGTCAATCAGTCTCACATTTCCCTATTTCTCATATATCTTGAAAATGATCAGATCTGAACATACATGTTAATGTATTAATTAGAATTTATTTATTTTGGATATGTTTTGCTGACTGATGAATGACGACACCATGATACAATTCCTTTTAGTACATCCTTATAGAAGTTTTTTGTTTATAGTTACTTTTTCTAGATCTTTAACTTGACGTTTTAGGGCCCATTTGGTATTGCTTTTATTTTCTGTTTTTGTTTTCAAAAGTCCAAGAAGAAAAATGAACTAGATTGAACAAGATGTATAATAGAACCCTTTTGTTTTTCAGAATTGTTTGTAAACTCTTCAGAGCTTTTGGAAGAACAGATTTATTGCTTTCAGAAAAATGTCAAAATAGAAACATGGGATTGCAGAAGCTTTTTGGGGAATCCTATCTTCCACATCAATCTTAATGTGCTATACACTAATTTCTAGAGAAACAAAATCAGAAAAACAGCAACAATGGCAAACAGATCCTTAATGTTATTCTTATCTTGTTTGATATTGATTTAGTTTTCCATTTCAGTTACGACTTACTGATTCTTGAGCTTCATCTGTCTCAAGTACTGGCTACTTGAAATCTTAAAATCAGGTTCATATCCACCAGTGGCAAAAGTCAAATTTATCAGGAACCTCTTTAAAATTAGTAGGAGGATGGAGATAAGGAAAGATCCATAGCAAATATTGCATAAAAAATTATAGAATTTTTTTAAAAAAAAATATCGGAACCTACATGTGCAATGCAGTATTATGGTTGTAAAGTATTATATATTATATCCTGTGATTAAAGTTTTTTTTTTCTAAATCTTAAAATTCTGTTATTCCCATTCTGACATCTTATTTGATCAGATCCGTATCAATGTTTTAATACTCGATACTGGACACCTTACTTGTACCAAACAGCTATGGGTTGGCTTTGTATGGTATGCTCTGTACCAGTACATGGTATGCTGCTAGAGTCAGCACAGCATCTGTACCATATGTCAGTGATATTATCTGAAAATCTTTAATCAGCTGATGCAATGAGACTGGACATAAGAAGATGATAGAGTAACGCATGTCATTCTTTATGTCAATGCATAGTAACATATTATGTGTCCTGCTAATGACAGCTTTTAAAATGGACCAAGAAGTAACTGTTATGGCAATCCTATTTGGTCAAACAAAAATTGTATGATGCAAGATAAAAAAATTTTCCATACTATCAAAATTTTTATCTTCGTACCTTATTCCCATGGTTGCTTATCTAAGTGAAACATGATATTCTTCTAGTTGTCCACTCAGCATCCAGAGTCTTAAACTTGAGCTAGTGTCAGAAACTCAGAATAAGGAACTTATGCAACGAATATATTTTGGGCATGATAACAGATATATCTACAATTACAGGAGGCAATGATCCCTTAATGTGACATATGATACATTTCCCGCAAGATCTAGTAACATATGATACATGGTATATGGTTTTTATATGATAGTTCAAGAGATAGCACTACAACATTCCCAATGTCAAAGAAATTAGATTAAGCATTTGCTAATAAATAGGGAGGGTGCATGGTGATGGTGGTATGAGTCTTCCTGAAGAGATCTGCATGGTGCTTAGTATACCATATTTAGAAAGGCAAGAGATGACGATTAAATGCCAAGCAAAAAAGTTGAATTTGATATTGATGTCTTACATCCAATTGTAAACTAAAAAGCTAAAATGCTTTGTATTGGATGCAACTTCAGTTAATAAAATTTAATGAAGTAAGAGCTTAGATGGAAACACCTAGGTCTAATATAGAGAAAAAAAGATAGAGACAAAGTCAAGGAACACCTGTAACTGTGTGAGGCATAAAAAACTATAGTTTGCTTCCTGCTCTTCCAGCAGATGAAAGAACCTTCAAGGATGATATTAGTGTTATGGCAGAGTGTCACTTGATAGAGTAATGAGCACAATGGGCATCTTTTCTGCATAATTAGATCTTTAATAGAGACAAAAGAGGGAAGAAGAGAGCAGGTAGTGATCCTAAGATATCACAGTGCATGACAGCCACCAGTGACATGAAGCTTACTGGTTAGCTGGCTAACGGTCAAGAAGAAGCAGTTGCTTGCTAACTGACAGTACAAAGACAGTGATAGGGAGTAGGGAGCTTTCTGTCACCAAGCAAAGCTCTGAATGATGCCTTTAAGTGGTTTTAATTGACAGAGTTGAATGACTTACAAGTCAAATGGTACTTTTGCCATCACAATCATTATATGCAGGAGAGAAGTTGACTACGAGATCCAAAAGGTGGTGCTGGGACCAAGGCCCATTGATGCTAGAGATGCCGCTTCAAATCAATGATTGCAGAAACATCACCAATAGCAATGGCTATGATCCATTCTAGAAGAACCACGATATCTTGTCCTGCAATAGCTTACAATGAAACAAATATTAAGAATGACACATAGAGTCATTTTGAGTGAGAATGTATGTGGCTCAATGTAATTGAAACCAATCATGTAGAGAACCTATAGGTCGTAGAAATTCATGTTAACTTACCACTAGACCCCAAAAGCAATGATGTATATCATTGTAAACCTGCAAGGGAAGGGGTCAATAATGTATATCAGGCCTTTAACATCTCTCCTGACATGAGGGCCGGACCATCCATATATGAAGGCATAAATGAGTCAAGGATGAGTCAAGAGAAGAAAAGACTCAAGATGGCAAATGAGTGAATTAAAGGAAGAATTGACTTAAAAGGGATTTGAATGCATGACATTCAACTCAGCTACCATGTTAACTTATGCAAAAGCTTGAGCTGTCAAAGAAGCGGTCAACAATGTATATCAAGCCTTAACAAGGTTCAAAATAATATTTGTTGTGAGTGAGGAATTAATTGTGTGGATAGCATGTAAATTAGATTTGGTACATCTCATAATGAACAAATTGGACAGAACTGTACACACATACAGTCCACGGTATAATATTTTTCCTGTATTTTCATCTAGTGTAATGAATTTTGGACCATGAACGTAGAAGTACCCCTCAACAATTTCAGTTATAGTAATCACTCATTTAGTTTCAGTAGTTTATGTCACACCATAATGCTCCTGTTATCCTCTGAATTTGAGCATTTTCTTTGTCTCTGTCTCCAGATAGCAGCAGTCAGTTCATGTAAGACTAGGGAATGTGCTAACAGCTGACAACTTGCACTTCCCTTAACCAGAAACATTACCTGCATGTATACCCTGGACCTTTTGAGATTGACTTTTTGAAAACTTTGCCTTTGTTAATTCATTTCTCCTCTGTCAATACTAGCTTTCACTCCTAAAATCTTACAATTTCATCCAGCTTTTAACATCATATTTGTGCTAATACCAAACTGATGCACCAGGTTTAGTGTCTCTTGGTGGTATATTGCTTCATTCTTAGATAACTTGATATTAGAAATTTACTTCATAGCATTTGAAACCACAATATTACTATTTCAAATCCTTTAATGCCATCTAATGATTGTATTTTACTCATCCTTTTGATCCTACTGGAGCAGGTTACACAATTGTCTCCTTCTGTCCTTAAATCGGAGGGAGTGCCTGTTTACTGTGCCATTCAGAATTCTGGGGAGTTTATTCTTACATTTCCAAGAGCATATCATTCTGGTTTCAATTGCGGCTTCAATTGTGCCGAGGCAGTAAATGTTGCTCCTGTGGACTGGCTGCCACATGGGCAATGTGCTGTCGAGCTCTACAGCGAGCAACATCGTAAAACATCCTTATCCCATGACAAGTTACTACTTGCTGCTGCACAGGAAGCTGTTAGAGAGCTTTGGCAGCAGTCTGTATTGCAGAGGAATGACTTGGGAATCTTAAGATGGCAAAGTGTTTGTGGAAAGGATGGAGTACTTACTGAAGCCATTAAGGTAAAGTATATTTCTGAATGTGTTCTCACTCTTTGCAAATTTTTGTGAACTTTTTGTTCACTAGAGGTATGATCGTCCTTACAGGTGCGAGTTGGGATGGAGCAGAAAAGAAGGGAATCTGTTTGTAGTATATCAAAAGCTAGAAAAATGGAAAAGGACTTTGACTCATCGAGTGAGAGAGAATGCTTCTTATGCTTTTATGACCTGCACCTATCAGCTGCTAGTTGTGAGTGTTCTCCAAATCGTTTCACATGCTTAAACCATGCAAAATTGACATGCTCTTGTGAATCTAGCAGAAAATATTTACTCTTTCGGTATGACTTGGACGAATTAAACACTCTAGTTAAAGCCCTAGAGGGGGATTCAATTGCAGTGCAATGCTGGGGATTAGAGAAGCTGGGGTTGGCTTTACCTCCACATATTATGTTGTTGGGGAAGTCAAAAGATTCGTTGGAAAAATATATTTTGGAACCAAAAAGGACATTAATTGATGTTAACATCACAGATGCTGAAGTGGAAAATCAAGATTGTGAGAATCAGGTAAAAGATGATGTTTGTCTTGAGCCAACCACAAAGAATCCCATTTCTTCTGATGAAACAAAAGGATTCCTTAATATGAATAGACCATGCAAATCTGACTCGAAAAAATATTCAGGGACTAGTTTAAAAAGGGAATGTGAAAGTGGCAACTTTCAAAGTGTACCCTTTTTTATGGAATCAGAAGTGATTAGCATAGAGCATCATGAAGTTGGATGTCAGGGATCATCACCAGCCGAAACCAATGTTCTACCTGGCAGCAATAAGTCTGACGGGAGAGACAGGTGCTGTCCTGATCTCAACATGGCACAACAATCTACAGACCCTAGGGTTAAGCTTCTAGAATGTCTTGATTGTTTAGTTGGCAAGAAAGAGAAATGCTGGAGTCCCGATATATTTAGACAGGACCTTTCCTCAAATTCAGTGTTGATGGGTGTTAATGATCATACTATGGATAAAACCAAGGAGTATGAGCCTTTGGCGATGACCAATACTCTCATCAGAACAAGTTCTGAATGTGGATCCCTGACGTCCCTTAATAATTCTGCTGAGTTGGCTTCTTCATGTGGCATTCCCATCAGAAATTTCAGTGAAGCATCATGTTCAAGAGGTGCTGAATATTCTCGTAAATCAAGTCCAAAGCTGTTTGGTATTGACCTTCAACATCATCTGCATTGTTTATCCACACCTTCAGATGGTCGAGGCAGTCAAGCCATTGAACATATTACAGTCCAATCTAATGCACTCGATCGATGTGACCAAAAGTCTACCAAGGTATTGAAGTATCATATTGAACCTCTTAATTTTGGAACTGTGGTGCCTGGAAAGAAGTGGTGCAGTAGGGAAGCCATATTCCCAAAAGGTATGTTGCAATATAATCAATTACACAGCCTTTTCTGCTGACTAAGTAGTACACTGAAAACTTTAATCTAATGAGTTTGCAGGATTCAGAAGTCATGTCAAATTTATCAGTGTAGTTGATCCAATGATGACATGTAGCTACATCTCAGAAGTATTGGATGCTGGACTCCTGGGGCCATTATTTAAGGTAGGCATTTCAGGATAATAATTATAGGCTAGCATTCTTGACATATTTATTATTGCAGTCATAAATTCTGCTTACCTCTATGTGACTAATCTATGTTTTCCTTGTATATGTGTCTTTATCCACAAGGAGAAAAAACAAATATTATTATAACAATCATACATAGCTGGAACTGCTACAGTACATTAAATTTATAATCATTGTCAAATTTGCAAAATATATTTAGTATGAATTTGTAATCAGCATTAGCAATATTACATTTGCCTAATACTCTAGAATTGAACAGTAATATCGTTTACTTGCTTACACTGTTAAGTATGACTATAATATAACAGCCATGGTATTCAATACCTCGTATAACAACAGTAAGCTAAAGAATAACTTGATTATTCGTACACCATAGCCAATGATCTTTAATCCTATCAAATTGCATTCGTTCTTTCATTTAGTCCTCTTCCAATATGCATTCCTATTAAAGGACATTTTCAATTTGCAGCTCATCTAAATTTGAAATGTTTAAATCTCCTTTACTAAAAGTTTCAACTAATATGGCTTGCTGTTATACTCTGTTTCCTTCTAATTAGGTGACGGTAGAAGAGAATCCGGAAGTATCCTTTATGCATGCTTCTGCTACACAGTGTTGGGAAATGGTGCGAGAGAAATTGAATGAAGAGATCATTAGACAACATGATCTTGGGAAGCAAGGTCTTCCCCCATTGCAAACCCCAGAATCTATGGATGGACTCGAAATGTTTGGGTTCTTATCCCCATCTATCATTCAGGTTTGCCAGCCTCCAAATTACATTTTAGCTAACTTTAAACAAATCTGCCTTTATTCCTGTTGTTGGTATTAGTCCTATTTGCACGAACAATGGTTAAAGTCTACAATCTTCAACATATCAACCATTTTGGATCCATTAACAATTCATCCGCAATACCTGACAATACGAAGTCGCTTAACAGAAAATTGCAGTGCAACCCAGTTAAATTTGTTAGTGAGATAGATCCCAACATGTGCAATCAAGAAGAGTTTAGCATTTTCTTTTTTGTTTTCTTCTGTTGCTTGCGACTCATGTTCTCGGTGTTAGCTTTCAGCAGTTTGTGACAGCTTGTAAGAAGCACTTTCTATGTTCATGGATAGAAAATTTAATTTTTCAATATAGATTTATTTTGTTTAATATAGATTAAATTGCTTCAATTTTTCTCAGAAGACGAGTGCCACCTTAACAGGTTTAAACCCGGATCTTCTCCCCAGTGCTTGGGCTGAGGAAAGGGGTGTCAACCAGTGGACCCAAGTTTGGTTGGCATGCAAAAATGCAATTCATAATTGATCTATTAATAGCAATCATTAAATTTAGCAATGCTTCTGCATAAATAAGATGGATTTGACTAACTTGAATGAAAACAGGTTATTGAGGCTCTTGATCCTTATCATCAATGCTCAGAGTATTGGGCATCAAGGTCGAATGTGTCTTCTCAGTCTGAGGGGATCAATGTGAAAGATGAGCCTTTAGAGCTTGCTAAGACCTCAAGCACTCATATTGCTGCCGACGGTCGCCTGGCTAATGTACAGAAGTTGTTTGGTGTGAATTTAACTGGGAAGAAGCAGGATGAATCAAATATTGACAACCATACATCAGAAGAGGAGGTTCGACACATACTTGGTGGACTGTTGAAGAAGGCAAACCTTGAAGAAATGAGAATGATGCACAAAATATTCTGCAGTGGGTCAGAGAGCAGCATCTGGAGAGCAGCATTCAGTTCTCTGCTAGATGAGATCCAGAAGAATGTACATAAAAGACAATAGAGAAGAAATTCAAGCAATTGCTTCAATTCCTGGGTGATGTGCTGCTATGGAGAACCGCTGGAAACTAGATGACATATTGATGGAGATACTATTCTTTCTTCCGACAGTAACACATTTAAATTGCATTTATTTGCAATACCATTTGGTGATTCTTTCGAAATTCCATGCAGAGCATGGTGGATTCCTTCACACCGAATCTGACAGTCCTAGATCATGTTTCCATAGAATCATTCGTCTCCAAGCACTGCCCTCATTATGCCAGCCACTGTGCAAAGATGCTTTTAAGTATAGGTTCAAGAAAAAAATTAGAACACTTTAGAATATACTGATCTCTTTCTTTGATTCATTTGCATCTCTGTTCAAATTCTGGTGTATGAATTCAGGTGTTGCTGAATGCCAGGACCATGGGAAGGCCATTTATTGCAAATAAATTTTAGCGCTCTTTTTAATCTCTTAATAAAATTTTAAACTGAAGACAGACAAAGGGATTTTGACACATTAATCCTCATTTACCAAACCCAAAAGGGTCCTCTTTTTTTACAGCAATGACATTACTTATGCTTCTTGGTGAATGACAAACTTCTAACAAAGGCTAAACTTATTAAACTTTGTTTATTACTGTAAACTATAACATTGGTCTTTTCTACTGATTTAAAAGAAAGTCCTTGGACCGGTCAAATATGATTATTAACCTCTCCACTCTCTTTTTCGTGGATGTATCCTTTTCTTATTGATTTATTTGCATGCTCCATTCTCATCATAGTAACATGTACATTATATTTCCTCTTCAATGTAGCAATGGAAATTAAAATACATTGCAGTTTATTTTGTTCTTTTCAAAAAGAATATAGAATCTCTGTAACCTGCAAAACACATTGGATCAGTTTTAAGTTCTTTCTTCTTTTATTTTTGAGGTAACAATCAGTACTAGTTTTTGTCCAAGACGCCGGAATGGAACCGGACACATGCTGTAGATACTCAAAAATCGATAATAATTTATAATGTAGTGCTCAGGTACTTTAGCAATAACCTTAATCCCTTTAATAATATATTTGAACACTTGAATAAAAGTAGAATGAAGTAATGTCAGGAGCAAGCAATTGGCCGGCAATGTTTTTTAAATTCAGTCTTGAGCAATGTTTCACAATTATTCTGATAATTCACTAGTGGGTAATTTTTCAAGTAATCTCATTTCAATTTCTATGTCTGGAAACAGATATTGAGAAACCTCTCCCAACAAGAAAGAAAGGATGAGGACTTCCTGAAGGTCCGGCTGCTAGAGGGAAAACCACTTTGGTAAAACTAAAGGAGGATCCTTGTCTTGTTTCCCAAGAAAAGTATTTTGCCGAAAATTCCGTGGTCTTCACTGGAGCTAATGACATCCCTCTTGGAAGCCTTCGGAGATCAGAAAAATCCTGCTTGGGTAAGGCATCGTCACTGCCAACTGGAGTCTCCTTTCTTGGCCCTAGCCTTCATAACCTTCCTGGTTTTTTTAATACTTCGCTACTAATCATCCTCGCCTTTAGAGTTGAAAATAGATCGGATATAAATCGAATATTAGTATATTTTTATATCCATATTTTTATGAATACAAATACGGATATGAGTATTAAACAGATACCAAAATTAGTATCCATTTTTATTCTAAATAGAAATAAATATGAATAAGATATTAAGCATATCCATATTTTTAATTCTGAATAGATACGGATATAAGTCAGATATTATTTATATCAATATTTTTTATCCAAACACAAATACAAGTCAGATAGCATTCGAATATAAATCAAATATTATTCAGATATAAATTAGATTTTAGTTGAATTTAATAATAAAAATTAACATTAATTATATAATAATAAGGATGGAAAATAGAATTTACTATATTGATGGCACATGGCACATGAGTAGCTGAGTAATAGGATTTTATTAAACTTGCATTAAGACCGACATAGTCATTCAAGCTTCTAGTTTGACCGATTTTGAATTAAAATATTTATATTAAAAAATTATTTAAAATAAAATAATATAAAAATATCAATATTTTTTACATTAAATACTAGGATTATATTTTAATTATAGCACAAATAAAATAATCATGAATTATACATTTTTGAATCTTGTAAGAAGAATAATATATAAATGTTTGAAGAAGTAGAAGTTATCAATATTTAAATATTTTAAAAACAAACTTTTGAATAAATTGATGTTTTATACATAATCAAAATTTATTCTAATCTCATTCAGAATTAAATTAATATATTATTATCAATATTTTATTATAACTATCACATTACTATATTATATATAATATGATAACTAATATGCTTATTTAGTACTATTCTGTTATATTTTTTATTTTTATTTAAATTTTACTATATTTATTTATGTTTATTAAAATACCATAACTTGAAGTATATATATATTTAGAATTTACTTAATTTAATAGAATAATAAATATTTTTATATTGAATAAATACTTTAAATTATTTCATACTAAATAAATAATTTGAATCAAAATTGAAATTTAAACAACTTGTTCATAAATTTGATTTCACATGTGCAATTCTGATGATATTGGTTGTTGAAAGAGATAGCAAAGTCTGACTTTTTTCATGAATATGTTATATCATATAGAACAAAACAAACTATATTTATTTTTTATCAAAGGAAAAAGGATTTATTTTATAAAAATAATGGTCAAAATATAAAACATCTGAATATACATCAAATTGTTATTTAATTATCTGAATTCATATGAATAAGTTAAATAAACTACCATCATAAAGTAAAAAACATGTCGTAGCTTGGTAGTTAAGTATTTGGCATATAAGTCAAAGGTTACTGGTCCAAATCTTAGGACTTGTGGTCTTGCAGCCCTACTTTTCATCATTCTAGATCGCCAAAACTATTTGTTTTGAAGTACACATGAAAAGGGGATCTCTTGATCCTTCCCAAGTTCATTTTTCCTTTTCCTTTCTTTTGAGAGGGGGGATAGATAGGGCTAATCCTCACCTTTCGACACTAAATCCATCCTACCTCAAGATTTTTTAGGTAGGTTCAAAATATTTTTGCATGACACCTTATTTTATATCCATTTAGCAATTCCTGATAAGAAAATGCAACTTAAATATTAATAAATCTACATGATGGAAAAATTAAAAGGATCTCACCACCCCACGAACTAATATACTCATAAACTAACCAAATTCTAATCAGAAACAAAAGGTCAAATTTGAAAGGGGGTACTTCAAAAGTCGGTAGATGCTTGCCCTAACATAAGAGCAGCACTTATAAGAAAAGCTATATCACAATTTGTGAAACTAATAAGAGCCTAAAACTCTCCACGTACTAAGTAGAATTATAGAGGTACTGACTAGTGTAGCATTTTCATAGCCAAAATGTTTCTATCTCTTTGTTTACTTATATGTGAGCTGTAAAATAGGATTGGAAACCCATGTGAAAAGGGCGTTCTGACTATTCCAAAATTACAATGAAATGAAGCTTGGAAAATTGACAAAATTAACAAATTTTGAACATTAAAAGCTTGGCAGGCATGGCCTTCTTTGTTTAAATAGGAGTAGGTAAATATTTCATAAGTTGTATTCTTCTTTTTAGAGTAACAAACATAGGAGGGAAAAAAAGAAATAGGCAAGATTGGCGAGGAATAATGAAGCAAAGAGAGTCATAGTATTACTCAATTTATTTTATTGTCACTGTAGTTTCCTATATGACTATAAGAGAGTACTTAACAGTCACTATAGTGTGATATATCATTAATCAAGAGAGGAAGAGGATGCGAGAAGTCCAAACTGTAAAAATTAGTATTTTTTTCCTTTTTTTTTTAAATTGAGAGGATAGGTGGGATAATCCTCACCTTTCCATACTAAACCCATCCTAACCTCAAGATTCATTAGATAGGTCAAAATAATTTCATATAAAAGCATGAGTCATCGAATTGATGTCCTTCTAGTAGTTCTTGATAAGAAAATTTGACTCAAATGTTAATAGATCTACATAATGAAAAAAGTTTAAAGGACTTGACCACTTTAAGATCTTAGATATTTCTAAACTAACCAATTTCTAATTAGATGTAAGAGGACATACTTGTTAGAATATATTGATTAATTAATCGTGTCAAACTTAGTCGGCCTTACCAAACTTCACCTTGATTGATTTGTGATTGATTATACCAAACTTAGTCGGCCTTACCAAACTTCATCAGCCTCCTAGTCTATATAAAGGATACTCTTGTACATTGTAATAGACCGGTAGAAATACAATTCTCTTCTCTTATTCTTCATTTTCAACATGGTATCAGAGCCATTAATCACATAACCTGCCGCCATCTTCTCTTCCACCTTGTTGTCGTCCTCTCTTCTGTGATTGTCGTCGTCGCTTGCAGATCCTCTATTTCTTCTGCCTCATTTGGGGGTAACCAAGGCTCCGGCCTCGGCGGCTTTCGAAGCCCCCTTATTTCACTCTCTATTCAACTTCTCATATTCAACTTCTTCTCATATTCCGTGGCCTTCCATTAAATTGTTCTGACCCGTTCACTCTCTCTCTTCTATTAAATTGTCTTCTATATGAAAACTATACAGAACTCTTCATCTCTCTCTCTCACGAACTCTTCCATCCTCTTTTTATTAAAACCATCTGCCCCCTTCATTACCAACCCCTAACTTAGCCGTAATCTATCTCCTCCTCTCCTTTTCGTGCTCCTTCCTTTTCCTCAAGGAAGACGAGTAGTGGCACCTCTCCAGTTGACATCTACTCCTCTTCGGCGCCTCCAACGACAAATCCCCACATTCTCGATCTCTCTTTTTTTCTTTTCCCTTTCCCTTTCTGGGGCCATTTTGGGATTTCTCTGATTTAGATTTGGGATTTCTTGATGTGGGTCCGGGGTTGGGGTGGTTATCATGACTGTCTGATCTTGACCCGGCCGTTGAGAAGAAAAGGAGCTGGATGCTGATTTGAGGAGAAAGGTCCTTTCTATCATTGGGACTTGCTGCAATTTCTTGATCTTGTTTTATATATTATTTGTTATCTTGCACATGGTTCCTGTTCCACCGGAGATGAGGGAGTTAAGCTTCCTGAGCACCAGTGCTCCTGTTGAGGGAGTTAAGCTCCCTGAGCACCCGCTTTTAGTGCTTCTGTTCCTTTGTATCGGTAAACTCCAAACTCCAATGCGTCAAACCGTACCATCAGAAACTTGGCGAAGGTAAACTTGGCAAGCACAATTTTGCTCCAAATCTCAGTAGCAGCGCGTCAAATAATACTGTCAGAAACTTGGCGAAGGTAAACCTGGCAAGCGCAATTTCGTTCCAAATGTCAGTAGCAGCGCGTCAAACTGTACCGTCAGAAGCTTGGCTGGCAAGCACAATTTTGCTCCAAATCTCAGTAGCAGCGTGTTAGACCATACCATCAGAAGCTTGGTGGAAAAACTTGGCAGGCGCGGTCTCGCTCCAAACTCCAGTAGCAGCGCGTCAAACCGTATCGTTAGAAGCTTGACAGATAAATTTGGCAGGTGCAGTCTTGCTTCAAACCCCAGTAGCAGCGCGTCAAACCATACCATCAGAAGCTTGGCAGGTAAACTTAGCAGGCGTGGTCTCGCTCCTTTATCAAAGCTCAACGCGTCAAATCATACCATCAGAAGCTTGGCGGGTAAACTTGACAGGCACGGTCTTGCTTCAAACCCCAGTAGTAGCACGTCAAACCTACCATCAGAAGCTTGGCGGGTAAACTTGGCAGGTGCAGTCTCGCTCCAATTCTCAGCAACAGTGTGTCAAACTATACCGTAAGAAGCTTGGCGGGTAAACTTGGTAGGTGCGGTCTCGCTCCAAATTCCAGCAGCAGCGTGTCAAACCGTACCGTCAAAAGCTTGGCAGGTAAACTTGGCAGGCGCAATCGTGCTCCAAATTCCAGCAGCAGTGCGTCAAACCGTACCATCAGAAGCTTAGCGAAGGTAAACTTGGCAGGCGCAGTCTAGTTCCAAACTTCAGCAACTCCTACTCCTACTCTTGATCTAGTACGTCAGTTTTTTGATACATTTGTGATCCGGTTTCTATGGCTGATCAGCTTGCGGATGTCTTCACCAAAGCTCATCCTCCTATCATCTTTCGATCTCTTATTTCCAAACTCAAGTTGGTGTCTATTTTACCGCCTTGAGTTTGAGGGAGGATGTAAGAATCTATTGATTAATTGATTATGTCAAACTTAGTCAGCCTTACCAAACTTCACCTTGATTGATTTGTGATTGATTATGCCAAACTTAGTCGACCTTCCCAAACTTCGTCAGCCTCCTTGTCTATATAAAGGCTGCTCTTGTATATTGGAACAGACGGACAAAAATACAATTCTCTTCTCTTCGTTTTCAACAAAGCAGCACTTTTTTCAAACAGCAATTGCAACATCATTATTTATGAAATGAATAAGAGTGTAAGACTCTTGCCTTCATGCTAAGTATCGTTATAGAGGCATTGACCAATGTAGCATTTCTCATTGCTAGAAAGTTCGTTTCTGGTTATTTTTACTTTACGCATAAATTATAAATTAGGATTGGAAACCCGAAAAAGGACATTCTAACCATTCCAAAATTTCAATGAAATGAAGCTTGGAGAAAAGGACAAAATCAACAAATTTTGAACATTAACAACTTGGCAGGTTCGATCTTCTTTGTTTACAAAGGAATATATGAATATTTTAGAGGTTGTATTCTTCTTTTTCAAAGTAATGGCAACAGGAGGGAGAAAGACATGACAACAAGGGTTGGTGAAGAATGGTGAAGGAAGGAAAGTCTCATGGGAGGGGCTAATCCTCACCTTTCTGCACTCAACCCATCCAACCTTGAGATTTATGAGGTAAGTTTGAAACGGCTTCATATAAAAGCATGGGTCATCTTAATTTGTCCTTTTGGCAGTTCCTGATAAGAAAATAAGACGGAATATTAACAAATTATATGATGGAAAAGTTAAAAGGATGTGACCACCTAAGAGCTTAGATGTTCCTAAACTAACTAATTTTTGATTAGATGCAAAATGCTGCGCTTTAGGGAGGGTAGAAAGCCTTCTCTAATATAAAAATAGCATTTTTTTCCAAATAGAAAATGTTACATCACTATTTTGTGGACCGAATAAGAAGCTAAGATTCTCTCCAAACTAAGCAGCATTTTAGGGGCATTAAAATGTGACATTTCTCATAGCCAAAAAGTTTCTATCTCTATATTTTTACATTACATATGAGCTATAAATTAAGATTGGAACTCATCCAAAAAAGGTAATCTGACTGTTCCAAAATTGCAATGAAATGAAGCTTGGGGAAAATGACAAAATCAACAAATTTTGAATGTCAAAAGTACTGGCAGGGTTGTTTGTAGGGGAGTAGGTGAATATTTCAGAGGTTTTATTTTTCTTTTTCAAAGTAATGGTTGCAGGAGGGAGGAAGACAAGACACAACGAAGACTACTCATTTAATTTCCCCTATAAAAGGAGAACTTAGTCCCAATATGAGTGCAAGAGTGTAAGTAGTAGTCACTATACAGAGTGATATACTAGTTGACCAGGAGAGGAAGAGGAAGCAAAAAATGCTAATAGGTGCTAATCCTCAAGTTTCTACACTAAACCTATCCCAACCTCAAGATTTATTAGGTAGATTCAAAATAGTTTTATATAAAAGTTTGAGTCACCTTAATTTACATCCTTTCAATAGTTTCCAATTAGAAATGTGTGTCAAATATAAATTAATCTATATAATGGAAATGTTAATGGGACCTGATGCTAAGATTTTAGATATTTCCAAACTAACCAATTTTTAATGAGATACAAAAGGTCACATTTTGAAGAGGGTAATTCAGAGGTGAGAAGAAGCCTTCTCCAATGTAGAAAATACACCTTTTTTTTTCAAACAACAAATGCTACATCATTATTTATGAAATGAATAAGAGGCTAAGACTTCCAGAACCAGGTGACATTACAAAGGTGTTGATTTGTGTAGCATTTCTTATAGCAAGAAAGATTTTATCTCTTTATTTTTACTTTATATATGAGCTAAAAATTTGGATTTGAAACCAATATGAAAGGGGCATTCTGACCATACCAAATTTGGATTGAAATGAAGCCCAGAAAAAAGGATAAAATCAAGAGAGTTTGAATGTTAAAAAAAAAGGCACGTCTGCCCCTCATTGTTTATAGATGAGTAGGTGAATATCTTAGAGGTTATATTCTTCCTTTTCAGAGTAATAGCTACTAAAGGGTTAAAGAAAAGATAATTAAGGTTTGATCCGATCGGGGAGAAGGAAGAATTTTCTTAACTCGTTCGACTCGAATTTCTTTAAAAAAATAGAAAAAGATGAAAAAAATTATGAAAGTAAGACTTAAGTCCCTTTTTCTTTCATTGATATTGGTCCTCCCTTTCATAAATCAGGTTGAATTTCTCTCCTAGTTCAAATAGGAGTAGATCTCTAAATAAATATGATTAATAGAAATAATTAAAAAAAAACTAAAATTTTACAAAAAGTCTCCATCTAATCCTCCATAGATTGGAAGATAACTTTTAATCAAAGTCTTTCTCAAAAAGAAAAGTTTTGGCTCAACTGTCTTGTTTTAGAGAACAAACGATAGAATTTTGGTCTAATTTAAGCCCCTAAGGGTTGGCCCAAAGTATTAGATCTCAAAAAGCTATCCAATTTTTTTTTTTAAAAAAAAAATCATCTCAAGTAGGGGTCGCATAACCAATGGTAAAAATTAGTATTTTTTTTTTCATTTTTTTTTAGGATGATAGAAGGGATTAATCCTCACCTTTCTACACTAAACCCATCCTAACCTCGACATTCATTAGGTAGATTCAAAACAATATCATATAAAAGCATGAGACACCTTAATATATGTATTGTAGATGACTATTTATGAAAGGAATAAGAGGTTAACACAATCTAAGTAGCATTACAGAGGCATTGATTGGTGTAGCATGTTTTTATAGCCAAAATATGTCTATCACTTTATTTTTACCTTATGTAGGAGCTAGTAATTAAGAAAGGAAACCAATGTGAGAAGGGTATTCTGACCATTCCAAAATTGCAACAAAATGAAGCTAAAAAAAAGACTAGAATCAACAAATTTTGAATGTTAAAAACTTAGCAGATGTGCACCCATCTTTGTTAAGGGGTAGGTAAATATTTCAGAGTCTCTATTCTTCTTTTTTAACTGCAGAAGGGAGAAAGAAAAGATAGGTATGGTTAGTGAGTAATGGTGAAGCAATGAGAGTCACATTAATGATTATTTATCCTATTTTTACTATAAAAGGGGAACTTGGTTTCCATTATGAGTCCAAGAGAGTAATTAGTAGTTACTAAGTTTGTGATATATATACATTGGTCAAGAGAAAGAGGAAGCTAGAAGTTCTCATAGTAAAAATGATTATTTTCTTGCTTTCTCTCTCTCTTTTTTTTAATAGAGCTACAGACGGAGCAAATACCCACCTTTTTACACTAAAACCATCCTAACCTCGAAATTTATTAGATAGGTACAAAATATTTTCATATAAAAGCATAAGTCACTTTAATTTATATTCTTTTGGCAATTCCTGATAACTAAGTGCAAGTCAAATGTTAATAAACCTACATTATGGAAAATTTAAAAGGATATGACCACCCTAAGATGTTCCTAAACTAACCAATTTCTAATCAAATGTAAAAGGTCAAACTTTAGTACAGGTAATACATAAGTCAAAAGAAGCCCAGTTTAGAAGCAGCACATATTTTCAAACAATAATTGCTATATCACTATTATTGAAATGAATAAGAGGCCAAGACTATCATCAAACTAAGTAGCATTACAAAGCTATTGATTAGTGTAATATTTTTATGGTAAGAAAGTTTCTATCACTTTGTTTTTACTTTATATATGAGCTAAAAATTAGGATTGGAAGCTGATGTGAAAATATCACTTTGACCATTCTAAGGCTCCAATAAAATGAAGCTTGGAAAAAATGGCAAAATCAACAAATTTTGAACATTAAAAACTTAGCTTGTCTGTCCTTCTTTGTTTACAAAGGAGTAGGTGAATATTTCAAAGTTTGTATTCTTCTTTTCAAAGTAATGGTTGTAGGATGGAGGAAGAAAAGGCAAGCTAGGTTAGTGAGGAATGGTGAAGCATGAAGAGTAATAGCAAAGATTACTCATTCTATTTTCACTATAAAAGCAGAAGTTGATTTCCAATATGAGTGTAAGAGTATAAATAGTAATCACTAGAGAGAGTGATATACTATTGATCTAGTGAGGAAGAGGGAGTGGGAATTTCCATTGGTAAAAATTAGTATGTTTTCATTTTTTGGAGGAAGGATAGGAGGGGCTAATCCTCAGTTTTCTACACTAAATCCATCCTAACCTTAAGATCTATTATGTAGGTTCAAGATAGTTTCATGTAGAATCATGTGTCACCTTAATTTATTTCCTTTTGGTAGATTCTTATAAGAAAATATGACTCAAATGTTAACAAATCTATATAATAGAAAAGTTTAAGGGACATGACCACCATAGATCATAGATGTTCCTAAACTAACCAATTTCTAGTCTAATGCAAAAGGTCACATCTTAAGGAGGATGATTCAAAGGTCTGAAGAAGCCCAACCTGATGTAGATGTAGCACTATTTTTTTCAAACAGCAAACGCTACATCACTATTTATAAAATAAAAAGGAGGCTAAGACTCGCTCCAAACTAAGTATCATGATAGAGGTATTGTCTAGTGTAGAATTTCTCATAGCCAGAAAGTTTATAAAAAAGCTAAGGTAACGGCTAGTTTAGAGCGAGAAGCTCCGGCGCAGTGAGAGAAACTTAACGGCTAGTCGGCGGTGCCCAAGCGGCGTCCGGCGAGGTAGATTGGCTAGGCTCCGGCCGACCGGTGTGGTATCTACGGCGGGCGAGGCAGTGAGCAATTCTTGGACTACGGCTCTGCAAGTGCTCTCGGTTCCCGGCGACCAGATCGGGTGGCTTGGAGGAAGTGAGGGGCGGTGTACCATGGGTCTTTGAGCCGGAGGGCAGATCGTCGGGCTTTCGATAGCCTGCGATCTGGTCGGAGTGCTTCCGTTAGCAAGCAAGATCCCAGTGGTTGGCCTAAGCCGGCGAGGTAACCTCGCTCCACTCTGTTTTGGCTAACAAACTTTCTTCCAGGCTCCATGGATCGAAAAGGGAAGGAGTCGATGGGGAAGACGACGGAGGGAGTGGCGAGAGGACCCGATAAGGCTTACGGTAATGGGCGCGGAGGGAACTCTGGCGCTTGGTCGCGGTCGGAGCCATGGGTTACTCAGTGGCCCACGGCCGCGAAGGTGGAGTGGCTGAGCCGTCGCTTCCCGGACGTCCTCCGACTACCGGAGGAGCCGATAGCGGCGGCTCGGCTGAAATGGGAAGGGCGAGTGCTGGTGGCTCGCAGCTTCGGCCGCCATATCCCGGCGGAGTGGGTGGCCAAAGACGTGTCCGCCCGGGCCAAACTGAAGGACGTGGTGGCCGTCCCGCTCGCGGACGACTATCTCGCCCTCCGGTTCCGATCGACGGAGGACCGGGACCGAGCCCTGAGTGAGGGCCCATGGGTGGTGGCGGGGCAGCTCCTCGCCATGAGCCCATGGGTCCCGAATTTTGAGCCCGAGGATGATGCCGTGAAGATGGCACTGGTGTGGCTCCACCTGCCCCGCCTACCGTCGGAGTACTGGTCGACTTCGACCATCCTCCACATTACGGCTCGAGCGGGATGGCCGATCGCGGTGGACGGGGTCACCGAGCAACGGGGGACGATAGGCTTTGCTCGGGTAAAGGTGGCGGTCGACACCACTGCACCTCTGTTACCGGAGGTTTTGATCCAAGGGAAGACGAAGGTGCGCTGGTAGCCCTTCGTCTTCGAAAATGTGCCAGCGCTCTGGCCCCGTTGTGGGCGAATGGGCCATGGGGATGCAGCCTGATGTCTCCCGACGACTAGCCGAGCCGCGGAAGGCTCGTCCTCGAGGGCGGTGGACCCTGGGGGCGGGACAGATCAGTCGCCTCCGGTCACTGAGGAGAGAACCAAGGGCCAGTTTATGTCCCTTGGATGGTGGCAACACGGAGGAGAATCCCACGAGAGGATCGTCCACCGCGGCCGGGGGAGACGACCGGGCCTGATAGGAGGCCTGGGTCGTCCTCGACCCGGCCGCCATCCCCGGCGACCTGCCCGACCTCGCCGGCGTCCCCGACGGACACCGACGGTTGGCAGAAGCCAACGAAGGTCGCGCACCGCCGGTCGCCGCTGGCTGGTGGTGGGGACGGGTTGGCTCCGGATCCCCCAATCGGCCATGTCCGGTTTGCCCTGGTCGGCGATCCAGGAATTGGCTCGGTCGAATCGAGGGACCCAGGGCCAAGCCGGCAGGTGGACTCGCCCCCCCGTGGGCCGACCCTGGGCCCAGCGGGGTGGTCGCAGCCCAGGTCCAAACCCAAAAAAGGCCTAGACCCCCAGCGGGCCTTGGCCCACAAGGGGGCCCTGGCCTAGCGATCCAAAAAGCCCAGTCGGGCGGCTGGTTGCCAGCCCAGCAAGCCTGGGCCCAGAGGGCCGGGCGCCGCGGTCGTGGGCTGGCTGTGGCAGCCCAGGGCGCGGCCTGAGCGGATGGCATGCCGTGCGCTAATGGCGCGCCGCGCGTTGATGACGCGCCAGATGCAGGTGGCGCGCCCCGCGCCAATGGCGCGCCCCGCGCGGGGTCCGCACCCCCTGTCGAGGGCGCGCCTGATGCTGGGGCCGTGCACCGCAATCGGGGTGCGGGGCCCCTGGACCTGCAAGGCCCGCGGGCCCAGCTCACGATGGGGCCGCAGGCCTTGATGGCTCTGGGCCATGGGGCTGGCCCGCGGGCCCAGGCACCCCAGGCCCAGGCTATTGGGGGCCTACAGGGCCAGGACACGGGCAGTCCATGCGCCCAGTCAGCCTTGGGCTTAGGGGATCTGACTGAGCCAGATCCTTTGGCCCAGGACGAGCTGACCATGGTTGGGGGCCCTGTGGCACTAACAGGGCCTTTCCAGTATAGCCCATCCTGTCAGGAGTTGGAGGTAGGCTTGGGGATCCCCCAGGCCGGAGGCCAGGACCACCCCATGTTGGGTGTGTCAAGCGAGCCGCGACCGTGGGATGCTCATGTTGGCCTTGTGGGTGTTCCAGATGGGGTTTTTCGTTTTGGCCCTCCACCCCCGACCTCAGGTGTGCTGGAGGACGCTACCCTAGGTAGGTACGTGGTGGGGGGCTACCCCACCCCACACCTGGAGGGGAGCACGGCCGAGGCACTACCACCAGGAGGGGGTACAGACCATTCTACTGCCGTGCAGCATGTTAGGGCGGCAGTTATGGAGGTCATATCCACAGCTGGCGGAGAGGAGGAGCGAGGAGCCTGGGCGTCAAGCCTTAGGATGGTCCCGCGACTTTAGGAGAGGATGAGTCTGAGGCTGACTATGTGGATTGTGATCCATGATGATTCTCGCTTGGAATTGTAGAGGGGCGGCCAAGCCGTCTTTCATGTCTTCTTTCAAACGGTTAGTGCAGGTCCATTGTCCGGAGATCTGTTTCCTCTGCGAGACCCGATTATCTGGCGAGGGTTCAGCCGTTTGAGGCAGCGCATGGAGAGGGACTGGGATACCTATGCAGTCGACTCCTAGGGGCTGTCGGGAGGCATCTTGGTCCTGTGGAGGTGAGGTGTGGTGACAGTTGATGTCCTCCACAACTGCCCCCAATAAGTAGTCATGGTCGTATCGAGACCCGATGCTGCTCCATGGGTGCTGTGTGGTGGGTACGCGAGCACGGACCACCGGGTTAGGAGAGTCCTTTGGCAGGAGATCACCAACCTAACCGCCCAGGGTATCCCAACGGTAGTGATTGGTGATTTCAATTGTATCCAGAGTAAGAATGAGAAGCGGGGGGGCGCTGCCTTCACGGATCGAGTGGATAGGAGGGAGTTCCGTGATTTTGTGTCGCGGAACGGCCTGTTAGACTTAGATTTTTTCGGACCACAGTTTACCTGGTACAATAATCAGTGAGACAGTGCTAGGGTTTGAGAGCGATTAGATAGGGCCTTTGCATCTCCAGATTGGATCCTTCGATTCCCTACTGGCCTGGTTAGTCACCTGCCTCGGACCATTGCCCTCTGCTACTTTCTACCTCATCGGATTCCACACATCACAGCCCCTTCTGTTTTGAGAAGGTTTGGCTATCGTACCTCCAATCTTGGGATATTGTTTGCGACGCATGGCAGATCCCGATGCATGGCGATGCAATGCAAAGGGTCTCATGCAAACTTGAGTTGACTAAAAGGCGCCTTCGCCGATGGAACCGTAACGTTGTGGGCAACATTTTTCGGCGATTGGAGGGGGTAGAGACCTCGATCGCTGGTTGCAAAGGAAGGAAGACCTAGGGGGCGTGCTTTCGAAGGATGATATGGCCGATCTTAGGGGACTACTTGCGACTCACCATTCGCTGCTATGGAAATATGAGACTTTCTGGAGATAGAAATCTCGGGTGTAGTGGGTAAGCTAGGGTGATCGTAATACTAGTTTCTTTCATCAGACGATAGTTATCCGAAAACAGCGGAGCATGATCCACTCTCTGCGAGATGGGTCTGGCCATCGGGTGGAGGGTGAGCCTACCATCCGACAGATCTTACTCGATTTTTTCCGCACCAGATGGACAGAGGATGAGGAGGCCAGTGATGGTGACCACCCTCTGAGGGTGGATGTGGGTATTGGTGACGCTGAGAGTGTATCCCTGATCCGGCTGGTGTCGGCACAGGAGGTACAGGAGGCAGTATGGGCCTTAGCAGCAGACAAGGCCTCGGGACCTGATGGTTTTCCTCCTTTCTTCTTTCGGCAGTATTGGGGTATTATCCGACCAGCGGTGGTGGAGACTATTCAGTGTTTTTTTACCCAGGCAGTGATGCCTGAGGATTGGAAGGCTACCTTCATCATGCTTATACCTAAACGTCAGGACGCGGCTGAGCCTTGTCACTTTAGGCCCATTAGCTTGTGCACAACCTTATACAAGGTTGTGGCAAGAATTATGGTGGGCAGGATGAAGCCCCTTTTGCCTAGTATCATCAGCCAGAAGCAGGGGGCCGTTGTGGCCGGCAGAAATATTTCCTACAATGTTATGTTGATCCAGAAAATGATGTGGGATCTTCGGCGAGCATCGAAGTGGCATAGCCTAATGGCAGTCAAGCTGGATATTTAGCGGACTTACGACAAGATCAGGTGGAGTTTTCTCCAGCGGGCGTTGGAGGCGTACGGCTTCTACAGGCAGTGGATTGGTTGGGTTATGAGGTGTGTCCGGGGACCAAAGTTTTCTATCTTGGTCAACGGCACACCATCATCTTTCTTCGAGTCCACCATAGGGTTACGGCAGGGATGTCCCTTATCCTCTTACTTGTTTATTATCTGTGCTGATATTTTATCTTGGGCTTTGCAGAGAGTGTGCGCCAGCCGGAAGCTGGAGGCCTATGTCCCAGCACCAGGGGCTCGACCTATCTTCCACTTACTTTTTTGCTGATGATTGTCTTCTTCTGACCCGGGCACGGATTCCAGAGGCTCGGGTCCTTCGCAGGGTGGTGACGGACTACTGCACGGTGTCGGCCAGAGAGTGAATTTGCTTAAGTCTGCCATTTCTTTCAGCCCCAGCATGGAGAGCAGAGTCAGATAGGAGATCAGAGGGATATTGCAGATACCGGAGCAGAAGGGGACGCTTACTTACCTAGGCATCCCTATCACTGGCCGGAGGCTATGGATGGCAGAGTGCTCGGGCTTGGTGAAGCGGGTCCAGAGCAGATTGGAGGGATGGAGGGCGTCCTCCTTATCCATGATGGTGAGAGTGACATTGGTCAGAGTGGTGTTGGGATCCATACTGGTATATCTTATGGCCAACACAGTGGTTCCGAGGATGATCCTGTTAAGGATCGAGCGCCTTCTTTGGAGCTTCTTGTGGGGGTCATACGGTGGAGGTCACGGAGTGCACCTAGTGGCTTGGGAGCAGTTTTGCCTTCCTACTAGTGAGGGTGGTCTAGGGGTGTAGTCCCTCATAGAGAGGCGCGAGACGTTCATTGCTCGACACGCGGCTTGGATCATGTTAGAGCCACATGGCCTCTGGAGTCAGGTGATGGCAGCCAGATATGGTCGAGGGGCTTCAGGAGCGGCATGGAGAGGTCATCGAGTCTTTTTCATGTGACGCGAGATCAGAAGGTACCTGCCGCCAGTATCGGCACACACAAGGTGTTTGATTGGCGATGGTCGGAGTATTGACGTGACCAGCGATTCATGGGTGGATTCCCTCCTCCTGAGCTGTTGGCCGACTATGGTTGATACAGAGGCAGTGGAGGGGCTACGGGTGTGTGACCTCCTAGCACCAGGAGGGGCAGAGTGGGATGAGGCCAGTCTCAGGCTGTTGTTCGGGGTACACCTAGCTGCGAGGATTCGGTCCCTTCCATTACCAGGATGTGGCGGGCCAGATGTCAGGGTGTGGGGCACTTCGAGCCGGGCCAGTGTTAGGCTAGGAGATCTCTCTCGTGTTATTCAGCCGGAGCACGAGCCGGGGCCAGACTGCACTTGGATCTGGAGGTCCGGACTCCACCCGAGGGCAGTTCTCTTCCTATGGAAGGTATTCTGGGACCGCCTTCCGACGAGAGCAGTGCTGAACAGGTGTGGCTGGAGGTCCCGGCAGAGTGCGGGACGTGTGGAGCTGAGGAGTCGGTGGACCACATGCTCTTCCAGTGTACATGGGTGATCGGTTCTTTCAATTTTGAAAATAAACCACGCAATAGCACGTATCTTGTAGGATAGTGATTACGGGTGTCGGTCCACAGGGATTGAAGAATAAGTTATTTTTCTTTTAAAAATAAATCAAAAAGAAGGATTTGCTAACTTGATTTAACTAAATCAAACTATGAGTACGGATTGAAATTTTATCAAAGTAAATAGATCTAGGGTTTGGAATCCACCACATAGCATTGCATCAAGGATTGTGTTCTTAATCTTATCTTTTGGAGAGGCATGCAATTTTGGCTACAAGCCTTATAAAATAAAAACATAAAGAGTTTTAGGAAGATCCATCTTCGGTATAGCATGAAGTGTCTACCTAAGTATGCTAATCTAGGGTGTAGCACATCTCATCTTCCTAGGCATGGATCATCTTAGACTACTTTAGCAAACATGAATAGTAAATGGCATGCTCAAGGTTTAAACATCATAAAATAATTTTTCATTGAGAATGAGAATTTAAACAAACTCCAAAAAGACTAAAAGAGTAAGAACTACAATGCCCTGTTACATTGCTAGGGCTTCATCCAGCCCTAGACTAGGTGTTCAGCCGCGCATGGTGGCCGGATGTCCTTCCATCTTCAAATGAAAGCCTTCACCTCTCATTCTTCCCAAAATGTCACAAACTCTTCTCTTTCCTCCCTCCTTTCTCTTTTTTTATAATTTTTTTTTTCTCTCTTTTCTCTCGGCTGGTGGCTTCTTTTCTTCACCGAAACAGGGGAGACCCCTGTTTCTTTCTTCTCAACCGAGCTCTCCCCCTCTCCTCTGCCGTCCTCCCATTTATATAGCTTGCCAAAGCCTTGAAGCCGGCGAAGGATCAAAACGGTCGCGGGATCAATGGGCGCTTGATTTTCTTCTTCTCGGAAAACAGGATCATGGCTTGATCGTTGGGAGGAATGCACGGATGGTGGGATGGATCGCTTGCGGAAGGAAGGAGGCGCTTCACGAGCAGCTAGGATGGAGTGCTAATCCGGAAGCTTTGGAAGAGGAGACGTGGATCCGGGCGCTGGGAGGAGTCGATCACGGGAGGACGCCATTCACGGATGCGGTGCCGGCTTGGAGGCGGAACGTGGGGTCGCGGTCTGTCCGGACGCGGAGGCTGCAGTAACGGGATCGATCGTGGAAGGAAGGAGGCGCGCGTGGAGGCGGAGGAGCTGCAGATCCGGAAGGGGGAAGAATGAATGCACGGAACGGCTGAGGGCTTCACGGCTTGATCGGGTGCTGGGAGATCGCTGGAAAGTTGAAGCTCGGACGCGGCGTCGGAGGCTGATCCGGCTGGAAGCTGGGAGGAATCGTGGAGGAGGCGTGATCACGGGATTACAGATTGGAGCAGGGATGCTGCGGGATGGGCTTGGGGTCTCTCTGTGAGGCGGGATCAACGGGAGGAAGGTGGACGGCCCTGATGCAAGGAGGGAGGAAGAAGATGAACAGTGGGATTAGTTTTATTATTTTTTTTGTAACACTGTTCATATGAACAGTGTTTTCACGGGACACTGTTCATATGAACAGTGAATCATGGATATTCAATTATTATTATTATTATTTTTTTTGTTTTAAAATTATAAATTTTATATGAAGGCAGGTAAGGAATTGGTTGGGAATTGACTTTGGGTTTGAGGTGAGTCATGATCGTTGATTTGCGTGAACTTACTCTCGAGCCCAATGTTGTTTAAATTTAATTCAACTTCAGACCGGACTCAACAAGGCTAAAAGCAGGACTGTGACTTAATAACAAGGGTTAATCAAATATTTTTCCATATAATTATAACTTTCAATCTAACCAGGACCAAAGCCCATTGAATTATACCCTTAGCTTGATTGCAATTCCATCAGGTTAATAATTCGGGTCAACACAATCTCCTCCTTATATGTTTTTATGAAAGATCTCAACCAGAAGAGAGACAAATTCAGAGTCTGTCTAAGAAAAGTATTATTTACCTCTTACCCTAATTTAAATTTATTTCATTGTTTATTCAATTTCATGGTAAAACAAGTAGTTATCCGTTTAAGAACATTGATAAGTGCTGGAAAAAGAATATTAAATTATAGATTAATCAGCACTTATCACACCCCCAAACCTACATTTTGCTAGTCCTCGAGCAAAATAAAACTAGAAAAAAAAAATTCTAACTCACTTTCGCAGGCATCGCGATTGCATTTACCATATGCAACAAGGCTTTAAACCCCTAGGTTACCCTAATGGACGAGTTATAGTCTCGTGAGGGTTTCCAGTGAAGATACCCACAAACTTCAATATTAAAATAAATCATTTATTATTATTATTATTATTATTATTATTATTATTATTTAGTCGATTGATCTATAAAGTGAAAATCAAATTCCAAATGCATACTAGTAAAGAATTTCAAAAACTTTTTTTTATATTAAAATCTAATTTAAGATACATAAATGATAAGAATTTCAAAACACACACGGTTTTATTTACTAAGTCAGCCCAAATTCTAGGTCAAAATACAATTCAAGTTGAAGTCATTAAGTTTCCGTTAGGGAGTTGTAAGACTTATTTATACTGGAGTGCTCGGTGAAATCTGGACCGTTCACAAGCTAAGGGTTCGGATCTCCAAAATATTGTTAATACTAGTAGTTTCCAAGGATTGGTCGAAAAGACCTACTCACTGATTCAAAATCATCTTATCTGCAGGATTTCGAGAGTTGTGGATGTTTACTTTAGTACCTCACGGGCTTTATCTGTAATATTCCAGTTTACTCGAATTTTTACAACGACGGCTTTCACACTATTGTCTTTTCGGTCAATACAACATTTTTTTTCTTTTTTTTTTCTTTTTTTTTAAAGAAAGATATATAAATTGTGTACTTTTACTCTTGTGGTGATTTCTCCGTGTAACGAGCAATCAGTCGACAACTCTCACACCAGTTGGCATAAGGTGTCGGGCATCAAGACTCCTCTACGGACTTATGCTCGGAGTCCTCATCACAAGCCCACTTGATCTTTGACAATAGGTAGCCCTTTTCGATGTTCCTGACTAAATCTATTTTTATTGATTTTTTTTTTTTGGATTAGATAAGTATGATTCATCAGGATCCAAGGTTGCTACCATACTCTCAACATAATGTCGAGCCTAGACCTTAGAAGAATCGGCCAGTGTGTAGTGAAATTCCAAAGTATTAATTAGCTTACAACTCCCTAAGAGAGACTTAATAAAAAGAACTTAAATTTGTATTACTTCCCACTAGTCATTGGGCTTTTTAGATTTTATATACCTTGTGTGTTTATCATTCTCGCATAAATGTATATAAATTAGGGTTTTTTTTAACAAAAACCTTTTTTTTAATAACTTTTTTTATTATTATTTTATAAAAAATGAAAATAAACACATTTTTTTTAAAAAAAATATTTTTATTTTTTATTTTTTTTCTTTTTTTAAAAAAATGATTTATTATTATTATTATTATTTTTATTTTTTTTTTTTGGGATGAAAATCAAGATGAATACCCCCAAACCTAAACCTAACATTATCCTCAATGTTAAGAAATAATCTAAGAGAATTGGGTTGCCTCCCAACAAGCGCTAAGTTTATTGTCTTCAGCCAGACATAGTGAAATAGTTTTTGCATCTCCTTCTATGAGGTCATCTATTTTGTCTATCATAAAACACTCAATTTCCTTTGCGGGTTGGTCGGCCGCATTGAACACATTTAATTTTACCTTCATATTCCCAAATGATATGTTCATTACCCCTGTTCTACAATTGATGCATGCATTGGCTGTTGCTAAAAAGGGCCGCCCAAGGATCACGGGGATTTGTTTATTAGGATTGGGCTCATGTTCCATATCAAGGACAATGAAATCTACTGAAAAATAGAATTTATCTACCTTGACAAGAACATCTTCAATTATCCCACGTGGTGTTTTTACAGATCGATCAGCCAATTGAAGGGATACCGAGGTTGGTTTTAACTCACCTAAACCAAGTTTCTCATAAACTGAATAAGGTAAAAGGTTGACACTTGCCCCTAGATCTAAGAGTGCTCGATCAATGAAATTATTTCCTAAGACACAGGAGATGGTGGGAGCACCAGGACCTTTGAATTTTGGAGGGGTGTTGTGTTGGAGAATAGAACTCACTTGCTCAGTTAGAAAGATCTTTTTAGGCACATGTATCCTAGATTTTCGCTTTTGTGTACAAAGGTCTTTGAGAAATTTGGCATAGGAGGGAACTTGTTTGATGGCATCAAGGAGTGGGAGGTTGATTTTAACTTGTTTGAAGACCTCCATCATCTCTTCTAATGAAGTTCCCTTCTTGCCAAAGGGAGAGGGTGCATTAAGTGCTTCAGGGAATGGAGCCTTTGGAATGTGGGTTGTGGCAGATGGTGGACTAGCTGAAGAAGTTTTTGGGTTTTCATGTGATACATTCTTCTCTTCTTTCTCTCCTTCCTTATTGTTACCCTCCCCAACCTTATTATCTATTATACGTCCACTCCTTAGGGTAGTCAAAGCATTGGCTTGCTCATGATTTAGTCGAGTTTCTTGAGCCACGTATTGTCCCCTAGGATTACTCATTGGTTGACTTGGAAGCTTACCTTCCTCTCGCTTGTTTAATGCATTAGCTAGTTGACCCATTTGGGATTCTAGCTTAGCAATTGATTGCGTGTGAGAGTGCAATAGTTGTGTGTTTGCCTCCAAACCTTGAAGGGCGTTCAATACTTTCTCCTGAAAGGCTGTGTTTCTTTGGGGTGGAGGAGGAGTGTGTTGAAATTGAATCGAGGGACGGTAGGGATGAATATTTTGTGGGGTTTGAAAATTCTGAGGGTTTGGAAAGTTTTGGGAATAAGGTTGGGCAGTATTCGAAGCTTGCTGCTTCCAAGAAAAGTTTGGATGATTTCGCCATTCCGGGTTATATGTGTTGGAAAATGGGTCATTACCCAGTCTAGGCAGTGTTTGAGCAGCATTGATGTGTTCTTGCACGAGTTCGGAGAATTGGGGCGCTGAAGGGCACTCATGAATAGGGTGGGATGGGCTAGAACAAATAGTACACACTTGTGCTTGGGAAGAGTTTATGTAATGCCCACCTATCATCAGTTGGTCAATCTTATGGGACAATGCATCTACCTTGCTAGACAGGTCCATAGAATGACTTATTTCACAAATGGTCCCTTTTCTTTGAGAACTCGGGGGTGCTTGACGAGAACATGAAGCATGGTGGAGGGAGTTTTCATTTAGATTTTCAAATAATTTCCATGCTTCATGCTCATTTTGAAGCATGAATGTCCCCCCACATGCGGCATCAATCATCTGACGGTTTCGTTCAGTCAATCCGTCATAGAAGCATTGCACTAGCTGCCACTTAGGTATTTGATGATGTGGGCATTTATGGATTAGGTCACGAAATCTCTCCCAAGTTTCATGAAATTCTTCTCCCTCGGTTTGGGAGAAGCTTGTAATGGCACGTCTAAACTGGTTCGTTCTTCCTATGGGAAAGTATTTTTTAAGAAATTCCTGTTGCATTTGACCCCAGGAATGAATCGAATTGGCCTCTAAAGAATTCAGCCATTGCTTAGCTCTATCTTTAAGGGAGAAGGGGAATAATCTAAGTTTTAAAGCATCATCAGTGAAATTTTGAATCTTGACAGTGGTGCAAATCTCAAGGAATTCATCTAGGTGTTTATATGGGTCTTCATTGGTGAGCCCATAAAAAGATGGAAGCATTTGGATCACACTAGACTTTATTTCATATTGTACAGCTGCTACCTCAGGTAATCGAATGCAAGATGGGGAAGTGTAAATGGTGGGAGTAAAGTACTCCCTCAGGAGTTTGGGTTGTTCTTCAGCCATCTCAGGAGGTGGGGATGATCCTAATGTTTTGATCTTAGCTCGAATGTTCCTAAGGGTTCGTTCTATTTCAGGGTCAAAAGGTAATAGGTTTTGTACTCTAGAACGACTACCGTGCATACACTAGTACTCGATCAATCAAGCATGTAATAAAAGAGAAAAGCATATCAATCCTAGTCTTTGTCCTAAAATCACTAGACAGCTCCTAACTGGTTTGAAGAGGGCACCTAAGCCTCCAATCCGGTCTAATGAACCGAGTTGACCAGGTAAGCTCCCAGGTAAGTGGAGGGGTCACGATGCGTTCGCAAAGGTCCCACTTAAAACCCACTTGCCTCGAACAGATGAACTGTCTCCCTTATAGGGACAAAGCTTGCCTAGACATCAACTAAGCCACAGAGCGAAATTGGTGCAACCTTCGGTGATCTTCGTCCTATTGAGCTCGAATGTCCCTAGGAGCCAACGTCTAATTGATTTTAATTAAAGATGACACTATGTGAGATTGAGTTCACCTAAGTTGGGCAAGAGTCCGGTGATGAAATTCGGCTCTTATCTTGTTGGGGTGATTGCCCTTACTATGTGCAAATTGATTTGTGTATGTGTATCAAGCATGCATTCACAATTTTACTATAATTAAAATCAAACAATCACCACAAAATTTCAAACTAATAATTAATTTAAATAAGAAAAGTTTAGAGGTTACCAAAGGGAATTTCCCCAGCAATTTAATTTTTTTTTTTTTGCAAACCTCTACAGCATTTCTTTTCCGGCAGTTCTCCTTTTGATCATCCCAGATTTTTTTTCTCGATTCCTGATCAAATAATATATAAAAAAATAAATAAAAATTAGTAAGGGAGAAAAAGAAGATAAGAAAAGTAACAATAATAGAAAAAAAAATTTTAAGAAATTTTTTTTAATTTTTAAATAAATTTTTTTTTTTAGTAAGAAAAATAACTATGCTAGCAATCCCCGGCAACGGCGCCAAAAATTGATCGGTTCTTTCAATTTTGAAAATAAACCACGCAATAGCACGTATCTTGTAGGATAGTGATTACGGGTGTCGGTCCACAGGGATTGAAGAATAAGTTATTTTTCTTTTAAAAATAAATCAAAAAGAAGGATTTGCTAACTTGATTTAACTAAATCAAACTATGAGTACGGATTGAAATTTTATCAAAGTAAATAGATCTAGGGTTTGGAATCCACCACATAGCATTGCATCAAGGATTGTGTTCTTAATCTTATCTTTTGGAGAGGCATGCAATTTTGGCTACAAGCCTTATAAAATAAAAACATAAAGAGTTTTAGGAAGATCCATCTTCGGTATAGCATGAAGTGTCTACCTAAGTATGCTAATCTAGGGTGTAGCACATCTCATCTTCCTAGGCATGGATCATCTTAGACTACTTTAGCAAACATGAATAGTAAATGGCATGCTCAAGGTTTAAACATCATAAAATAATTTTTCATTGAGAATGAGAATTTAAACAAACTCCAAAAAGACTAAAAGAGTAAGAACTACAATGCCCTGTTACATTGCTAGGGCTTCATCCAGCCCTAGACTAGGTGTTCAGCCGCGCATGGTGGCCGGATGTCCTTCCATCTTCAAATGAAAGCCTTCACCTCTCATTCTTCCCAAAATGTCACAAACTCTTCTCTTTCCTCCCTCCTTTCTCTTTTTTTTATAATTTTTTTTCTCTCTTTTCTCTGGGCTGGTGGCTTCTTTTCTTCACCGAAACAGGGGAGACCCCTGTTTCTTTCTTCTCAACCGAGCTCTCCCCCTCTCCTCTGCCGTCCTCCCATTTATATAGCTTGCCAAAGCCTTGAAGCCGGCGAAGGATCAAAACGGTCGCGGGATCAATGGGCGCTTGATTTTCTTCTTCTCGGAAAACAGGATCATGGCTTGATCGTTGGGAGGAATGCACGGATGGTGGGATGGATCGCTTGCGGAAGGAAGGAGGCGCTTCACGAGCAGCTAGGATGGAGTGCTAATCCGGAAGCTTTGGAAGAGGAGACGTGGATCCGGGCGCTGGGAGGAGTCGATCACGGGAGGACGCCATTCACGGATGCGGTGCCGGCTTGGAGGCGGAACGTGGGGTCGCGGTCTGTCCAGACGCGGAGGCTGCAGTAACGGGATCGATCGTGGAAGGAAGGAGGCGCGCGTGGAGGCAGAGGAGCTGCAGATCCGGAAGGGGGAAGAATGAATGCACGGAACGGCTGAGGGCTTCACGGCTTGATCGGGTGCTGGGAGATCGCTGGAAAGTTGAAGCTCGGACGCGGCATCGGAGGCTGATCCGGCTGGAAGCTGGGAGGAATCGTGGAGGAGGCGTGATCACGGGATTACAGATTGGAGCAGGGATGCTGCGGGATGGGCTTGGGGTCTCTCTGTGAGGCGGGATCAACGGGAGGAAGGTGGACGGCCCTGATGCAAGGAGGGAGGAAGAAGATGAACAGTGGGATTAGTTTTATTATTTTTTTTTGTAACACTGTTCATATGAACAGTGTTTTCACGGGACACTGTTCATATGAACAGTGAATCATGGATATTCAATTATTATTATTATTATTTTTTTTGTTTTAAAATTATAAATTTTATATGAAGGCAGGTAAGGAATTGGTTGGGAATTGACTTTGGGTTTGAGGTGAGTCATGATCGTTGATTTGCGTGAACTTACTCTCGAGCCCAATGTTGTTTAAATTTAATTCAACTTCAGACCGGACTCAACAAGGCTAAAAGCAGGACTGTGACTTAATAACAAGGGTTAATCAAATATTTTTCCATATAATTATAACTTTCAATCTAACCAGGACCAAAGCCCATTGAATTATACCCTTAGCTTGATTGCAATTCCATCAGGTTAATAATTCGGGTCAACACAATCTCCTCCTTATATGTTTTTATGAAAGATCTCAACTAGAAGAGAGACAAATTCAGAGTCTGTCTAAGAAAAGTATTATTTACCTCTTACCCTAATTTAAATTTATTTCATTGTTTATTCAATTTCATGGTAAAACAAGTAGTTATCCGTTTAAGAACATTGATAAGTGCTGGAAAAAGAATATTAAATTATAGATTAATCAGCACTTATCAATGGGCGAGATCGACATGGCAGTGGACTGGGATCTTGCAGGGGGCCCGGAGTGCGCGGCTACAGTTTTATAGGGTGATACGACAGTGGCTAGCCAATTCATGGACTCGCGAGGAGGGCATCAGGGCGACTTGCACAGCACATCAGATCTGGCTGGCAAGGAATGCTCGTACTCTCGATGAGCGCAGGGTGTCACCGAGGTTTGTGGCAGAGCTTGCTCGAGTACAAGCCATGGAGATCAGGCCCATCCTTTCTGTAGATAGACCCTTGACAGCTTGGGACACCTGGGGTTCCCTCTTGCTCCGGCAGCTCCTCAGATGGTGTTTTCCACCTGGAAGCCCCCACCCCCGAGCTTCCTTAAGGTCAACTTCGATGGGTCGGCTCTGGATGGCGGCATGAGGGGCGGTGTAGGCTTTGTCATACGGGGCCCGTACTTCAGGGCAGTGGCCGCAGGTGGCTGCCAGTTGTTTGATACATCGATTCTGGAAGCAGAGCTGCGTGCAGCCTGGGCGGGTCTTCGACATGCGCGGGTGGTGCTACAGGCCAGCTCGATTATTTTGGAGGACGACTCGGCCACTGTCATCGGGTGGATTCAGAGGGGGTCGAGGGGTGAGGGCACAGACCACCCTTTGATCCGCAACATTGTGATGATGATGAGAGATGAGGAGGCCATCCAGACCAAGCATGTATTTAGGGAGGCCAATGGGGCGGCCGATTGGATGGCTGCCTACGCGGCCCACCACTCGAGGTATGCCCTCTGGTCGGAGGAGGGGGAGCTGCCATTGACACTCCGTGAGTTATTATATTTTGATCTTATTGGATGTATTCGTACACGCACTGTATGAAGTACCCGTTTTCAGCTTAAAAAAAAAAGAAAGTTTATTTATATATGAGTCATATTTTCCTATCAAGAATTGCAAAAAAGGGTATAAATTAAGGTGCCTAATGCTTTCACATGAAATTATGTTGAATCTTCCTAATAAGTTTCCTAAATTATTTTGATACAATCTTTGAAATATTCACCTACTCCTCTATAAACAAAGAAGGGCACACTTGCCAAATTTCTAATGCTCAGAATATGTTGAGTTTGTCAATTTTTCTGAGCTCCACTTCATTGTAATTTTGGAATTGTGAGAATGCCCTTTTCAATGGTTACCAATTCTAATTTATAGCTCATATATAAAGTAAAAATAAAGGGACTGAAATTTTTTGGTTATGAGAAATGCAACTCTAATCAATGCCTGTGTAATGCTACCTTAAATGGGGAGACACTTCGCCTCTTATTTTTTCATAAATAATGTAGCATTTGTTGTTTGAAGAAACATGCTACCTCTAAGTTAGAGCGGGCTTCCTCTGACATCTAAATTACCCTCACTAAAGTGCGACCTTTTACGACTTATTAGAAATTGGTTACTTTAGGAATATATAAGATCTTAGAGTGGTCAAGTCCCTTTAACTTTTCTATTATATAGATTTATTAATCTTTCAGTAACATTTCCTTATCAAAAACTATCAGAAGTAAACATATTAAGTGTCTCATGCTTTTATATAAAATTGTTTTGAATCTACTTAATAAATCTTGAGGTTTGGATCAGTTTGGTGTAGAAAGGTGAGGATTAGCCCCTCTTACCCCACCTCAAAAAAATTAGAAGGGAAGAAAACTAATTTTTACCATTGGAAATTATTGCTTCCTCTTTCTCTCTTGATCAATGGTATATCACTTCGTCTAGTGACTCCACACTCTTTTGCATTCATATCAGAAATTATATTCTCATTTTATAGTGAATAATTTTTACTACATGGTTAGAATATCCTTATCACATGAGTTTCCATTGCTAACTAATAGCTCCTATATAAAGTAAAAATGAAGTGATAGAAACTGTCTGACTATAAGAAATGCTACACCAATCAATGCTTCTAGAATACTACTAAGATCAAGGAGACTCTTAGCATTTTATTCTTTTCAAAAATAATGATGTAGCATTTATTGTTTAAAAGAAAGTGATGCTTATAAGTTAGAGCATACTTGTTCTAACCTCTAAATTACGCTCACTAAACTACGACCTTTTGCAATTGATTAGAAATTGGTTAGTTTTGGAACATCTAAGATCTTAGAGAGGTCAGATCGCTTTAACTTTTCCATTATATTGATATATTCATATTTCAATTCCATTGTCTTATTAGAACAATCAAAATTACATATATTAAGGTGTCTCATGCTTTTATATGAAATTGTTTTGAATCAACTTAATAAATCTCAAGGTTAGAATGTGTTTAGTGTAGATAGGTAAGGATTAGCCCCTCCTATCCTCGCCCCCCAAAAAAAAGAAAAAAGGAAAAAAGATACTAATTTTCCCCATTGGAAATTTCTACATCCTCTTCCTCTCTTGATCATTGGTATATCACACCCTCTAGTAATTATTTCCTTGCTCTCCTACATTCATATCAGAAATTATGTTCTCCTTTTATAGTGAGTAATTTTTGCTATAACTCTCTTTGTATCACCATTACTCACCAACTTAGCCTATCTTTAATATCCAAAATTACTTTGAAAAAAAAGAATACAAGCTCTGAAATATTCTCCCATTCTTCTATAAACAAATAAGGGCAGACCTGCTAAGTTTCTAACATTCAAATTTTTTTCATTTTGTCCTTTTTCCAAGCTTCATTTCATTGCAATTTTGGTATGGTCAGAATTCACTTTTCTTATGAATTTCAAATCTGAATTTATAGCTCTTATATACAGAAAAAATAAAGAGATAGGAACTTTCTAGTTATGAAAACTATTGTACTAATCAATACCTCTGTAATGCTAATTAGTTCATAAATAGTCTTAGCCACTTATTTGTTTCATAAATAGTAATGTAGCATTTGCTAAAAAAGGTACAGCTTCTATGTTAGAGCTGACTTCTTCTGACCTCTGGCTTACTCTCTCCAAAGTGTAACGTGTTGCATCTAATAAGAAATTGATTACTTTTGGAACATCTAAGATTTAAGGATGGTCAGGTCCCTTTAACTTTTCCATTTTCTAGATTCATTTATATTTGACTCATACTTTCTAATTAGGAACTACCAAAAGGACATAAATTCAGGTGAATCATGCTTTTACATGAAACTGTTTTCATCCTCCTAATAAATCTTGAGGTTAGAATCGATTTAGTGTAGAAAGGTGAGGATTAGCAACTCCTATCCCTCAAAAAAAGAGAAAAAGAAAAAATACTAATTTTTATTATAGAGAATTTCGGCTTCCTCTTCCTCTTTTATCAGCAGTATATTACTCCCTCTATTAACTATTACTTACACTCTTGCACTTATATTGGAAACCATGTTCTCCTTTTATAGTAAAATTAAATGTGTAATCTTTGATGTGACTATCCTTGCTTTGCCATTCCTCAACAACCTTACCTACCTTTTCTTCTTCCCTCTTGGAGTATTTACTCTTAGAAAAGAAGAATAGAAAACATACTCTCCTCTATAAATAAAGAAGGGCAGACATGGCAAGTTTTTAACGTTCCAAATTTGTTGATTTTGTTCTTTTTTCCATGCTTCATTTCATTGCAATTTTGAATAGTTAGAATGACCATTTCATATGAATTTCCAATCCTACTTTCTAGCCCATATATAAAATAAAAACAAAGAGATATAGACTTTCTGGCTATGAGAAGTGCTATATAAGTATCTTTCTAGCAATGAGGCATAGTAGCATACTTAAAGAAGTTTTTAATTACAGCCACTACATCTTCTTTGATAATATACCAAAACTTCCTAAAGAAAAAAGGTAGAAAGCTGTCTGGCCCTGGTGCTGCTATATTTGGGAGCATACTCTTTATTGCTTTCTCAAGCTCCTCCTCGGTCATGGCTACAATAAGTTGATCATTTTGGCATTGTACCTGAGTTGTAAGTGGAGGTAGCCAACAGGATGGGTGTTGCACTTGATTTTGCCACTGCTATTGAAAATTTGCTAATAACATTTCTCTGATGACTTCTTCCCTTCCTCCCAGTGTCCCTATGGATCCTAGACTGTGGTGATTTGATTCCAATGCCACCTTATAATAGGGGATCAATGAAAAAATTTAGTGTTGGTGTCAACTTCCTTGCAATAGATCATTCTCAAGTTTTTCTCCAAAAAAAATTGCTACAAATGCAAGTTTCTATGATAGGCTCATAAGGTCCCTAGTAACTACATGTGCTCCTGTTCTGTTAGACCCCTCAATTGAGCCTCTTTTGCTTGTAGTTGCATGAGCTTTCTGTTTAACTGCTTCCCTATTCTGAAGATATTGCCTATGGGCTCGTTTGGTTCGCGGAAAGCATTTTTCCTCCTAGGAAGCAGATTCATAAGAAGAGGATGCTTAGAAAAGTACTTTTGGCATATTTGGTTAACCATGGAAAAGTGATAGATTTCCAAAGTGCTTATGTTTGGTTGACCATCCATTTTTCTAGGAAAGTTATGCATAATTATTATTATACCCTTAATAAAAATTATGTCTTTAATACTTCTTTAATGCTGAAGGGCCTTTTTGGAAAATATAAAAATGGAGTGATTCCCGCCTCATGGAAAAGTAATTTTTTCATGTTTCTCATGGGAAAGACTTTTCCATGAAATGTGGGAATCATATTTCCATGGGAATACAACTTTTCCGTCTCTCTTCTTTGAAAACTCCAACCAAACAAGAGGCATCTCATTACTTTTCCGTTGACCATACTTTTCCCCTTCTTTTTCCGCGAACCAAACGAGCCCTATATGTTTTCTGTTCCATCTTTGGAGTGCTGCCTTTGTATCCTAGAGCATTTGTGCTAACCGTATTCCTGACGAGTGGTTGACTTCACATTTGGATACTTGGTGGACCACTTCATGGGTATCTTCACACAATAACCAGAATTTCTCAAAGCAAAATGGGTTAGAGCTTAATTCCTCATGGTCCAAGATTGATAAGAGGTCTAGAAAGAGATCTAAAGCAAACCATGCTAAATGATATACTTTCGATTCCAGGAATAAATCCAGCCGGTGGTCCAAAGAGAAAACTTGATCCAATCTCTCCCACACGCAAGCCATCATGTTTGATTATTGCACCAGGTATAGGTTGGTCCTTGAAACCTAGGTCGATATGTCCACATCAAGAAGCCAAACTTCAAAAGGCCATAAGAACATTCTTTGGAAGCTTAGAGACAAGTACTGAAAATTTTATCCTGAGCTACCTTAAGAGTCAACCCCAAGCCTACAACGAGTCGACCCCAGCATACTATCACTGACTGATGCATATTCACGAGTCGACTCTAACAAATCATGAGTTAACCCCAGAACAGTATCAGAAGACAGATAGAGAGCCAAAAAATTCATCACAACAACGAGTCGACCCACCTCCAGCTTAACAAGAGCCGACTCCAGACAAAAATGAGTTGACCCCAGAATAGCCATAGAGAAAAGACAGAGAGCTAAAAAAATCATCATATTGGCGAGTCAGGCTATAAAATTCATGAGCTGACTCTAGACAAATAAGAGTCGACCCTAGAAAGAGATGAGTCGATCTCAAAACAGCCACAGTGGAAAGACAGAGCAGTAAAATTTAGTCCATTAATGAGTCGACCCCTAAAAGTAATTAGTCGACTTCTAAAAATCTTGAGTCGACCCCTAAATTAAGAGAGTCGATCTAACAAGTGCCACAAATAAAAAACAGAGCACAACAGAAATAGAAGCAAGCTCGAGATAACGTATAAAGATCACGAGTCGATCCCAAAAAACGGCGAGTCGACCCCTATGTGCCTCACAATAGTAACGGCTAATTTTTTTTGTAAGTCGAAACGGCTGTATTTATCTTATAACGACTCCATTAACTATCTAATAGCTAGAAAAGTATTTCAACCTTCTCCAAAGAGTATAAATCATGAGAATACCAAAGAAAAAGAAGAGCTAAAGCACTACAAAGAGAAATCTACTAAAGCTAAGAGGAGAAAGCCAAAAGAGGGAGTTCCAAAGAGATAATCATTCAAGAGCTTTCATTGTGAGCTAAATGATCGCATCTTCAATATTTGAGATAACTTACCTTAAGTTATGAACAATTGAATATGATGTTTGATAGCTAACAAATTATTTTTGATAAAGCTAAACCTGACTATAATCTGTTGTAAATTAAAATAGAAGTCTTTGAAGAAAATATTTATCAAATCTTCAAGTAATCATACAAAAAAGAAACCATATATTAAATATGTTAATACTGGGCACAAATACTTTCATTGTAGTAATAGAGCAAATATCTTAAATGGTAAAGTTGCTGTGAAAAAATTTTGGGTTCCAAAAGGAACTATAATTGCTAAACCATAAAGATCCAAGAGAGCTTGGATACCTAAAATAAAAGCTTAAATTCTGTTTTACAGATACGTCTAGCAACCCATGGAGCAAACAAAAAATAATACCTGGACAGTGGGTGCTCTAGACACATGACAGAGGATGAATTGCTATTCATTTTTCTTAAAAGAAAAAAAGGAGGGGTGGTCACCTTTGGCGACAATGAAAAATAATAGATCATTGAAGTTGATAACATTGGTATCACTCCCTCCTCATTTATTGAAAATATTTTGTTAGTAAATAGTCTAAAATATAATCTTTAAAGTATTAGTCAATTATGTGATAAAAGCCTTAAAGTTACTTTTGAGTTATTTATATACTTTCTGTCTAGTCCCAATAATAATGGCATTAAATTCACAGAGCATAGGCATGATAATATATATTTGGTCAATCTCGATCATTTATCTATGAAAATTTTGCAATGCTGGGTTGCTATGAATGCCAAGATCAGTGAGATTAGTTGGTTATGGCATCATAGACTAGCTCATGCAAGCATAGATCTCATTTCTAAATTAGCAAGAAAAGATCTAGTCCCAGAGCTTCCGAAGCTAAGTTTTGAAAAATATAAAATCTGTGATGCATGCCAACTAAAAAAATAGACTAGAATTTATTTAAATCTAAAAACATGGTTTCAACCTCTAGGCCATTAGAACTTTTGCATATAGATTTATTTGGCCAAGAAGAACTTCAAGTCTTAGTGGCAAATATTTTGGTTTTGCTATTATTAATAATTTTTCAAGATTTACATGGGTATTATTTCTTTCTTATAAAATGAAGCATTTTTGGCATTTTCAAAACTTTTTAAAAAAATTTCAAATGAAAAAGATTTACATGTTCTTAAAATAAGAAGTAATCATAGAACTAAATTTAAAACTTATGAATTTGAAAAGTTTTGCAGTGAAAATAGAATATAGCATAACTTTTCTGTACCTAGGACACCTCAACAAAATAGGATGGTTGAAAAAAAAATATAACCCTTGAAAAAATGGCTAGGACTATAAAGCCATCTACTAAAATACTTTTGGGTTGAGGTAATTAATACGGCTTGTCATATTTTAAACTGGATTTCTATAACATCTTCATTAAAAACACACCCTATAAAATTTGAAAAAATAGAAAACTAAAATTAGATATTTTCATATTTTTGGGTGTAAATATTTTGTGCTTAATAATAAAAAAGATAATTTTGAAAAATTTGATGCCAAATCAGATGGGGGCATCTTTCTTAGATATTCTTCATCTAGTAAAGCATATAAAGTATTCAATAAAAGAACTTTGGTAGTAGAAGAGTCCATTCAAGTTATATTTGATGAAACTAATGACCTTCCTTCAAGAAAAAAAAAATATTGATAATAATGCAGGTTCATTGAATAAAAAAATTAAGGACCTCACCTTGAAGGACACATCTACACAAGATGCAATGGACAATGAAGAAAAAAGCAATGATAATCAAGAAGAAGAGGATTAGCCACAACAACAATCTCAACATAGACATAACTTACCTAAAGAAAAGAGGTATGTTCGTAGTCACCCTAAAGAATTAATTATTAGTGATGCTTCATATGGGGTAAGAACTAGATCATCTATGAAAGATATCTGTAATTATTTAGCTTTTGTTTTCCAAATTGAACCTAAAACAATAGAAGAAGCTAAATAAAATCATAATTGGTTTAATGCTATATAAGGATAACTAAATCAATTTGAAAGAATAATGTTTGAGAACATATAAGTAGACCCAAGGATTATCTTGTAATTGGAACAAAAAAGATTTACAGAAACAAATTAAATAAAGAAGCAATTGTAATAAAAAACAAAATCAGATTGGTTGCTAAAGGATATAACCAAAAGGAAGACATCCTTAGCAAAAAAATAAAAAAAGAAGGCATTGATTTTGATGAAACCTTTGCACCTATAGCAAGACTAGAAGCTATCAAATTATTACTTGCATTTGCTTGTTACATAAATTTTAAATTATATCAAATGGATATTGAAAGTGTCTTTCTGAATAGTTTTATTGCTGAGAAAGTTTATATGGAACAACCTTCTATTTTTGAAAATCATGAATTTTTAAATCATATTTTTAAATTAAACAAGGCCTTGCATGGTTTAAAGCAAGCCCCCTAAACTTGATGTGAAAAATTAACTAAAGTCTTATTGGAAAATAATTTTTCAAGAAAAAATATAGATAAAACGTTGTTTATAAAAAGAAAAGATAATAATACATTAATTGTATAAATCTATATTTGTTGCCCAAAAAGACAACCCAAGAGGAGGGGGTGAATTGGGTTTTAAGTAATTATTTCAATTAAAAACTTTGTGAGTAACTAATTAAACCTTAATGCAAGTGGATTAATTAGTTTACTATATGCAGTGAATGAAGGGAATGGAAGAGACAATGAAACAATCACACACAAGAGATTTTATAGTGGTTCGGAGCTAACCCTTGCTCCTACGTCCACTCTCCAAGCTTCACTTAGGAGTTCACTATAATCCCTCGAATTACAGCCGGTTGTTTTACAAGCTCACAATCCAACTTGTTGTTTTACGAGATCACAACGAACTCGATCGGTTTTTCACAGGCTCACCGACTAGAACCACCCGATTGTTTTTCCGGAATCACAATCGAACCCCTACACCGTTGGTTTTAACTTTGGCTCACCAACAAACCTCAACTCCCTTGATTCAATCACCTGATTGAATCAAGTAACAAGAAAATAGTTTGTAAAGAATACAGGGATAGCTTCTTGAAAAGCAATTATAAATAATATAACCAAGGAAGAGTTAGAAGCCCTCAAACAGATTTTTGGATGTGAGAAAGGGGGGCTTCTCGAACTCTGCAATCTTCTCTTGAGTGGGATGAAGATTTGCTGTCAGATGAGGAGCCTTGAATGCGAGGAAGACGTTTGGAGGATGGACTTTAATGCACTTCTTCCTACTTTTTCTTGTATTTACTCTAGAGAGGCTTTTGTAGGTGGAAATTCCTTTTGCTTTAAATGGAGTCTCTTACTTGGTGAGTATTATTGTTCAATCTGGCTATTTAAGCAATCCCCATCGAAAACTAGCCGTTAGACACACTTTTAGAGCCGTTCTACACAATCTGCAATTCCTGACACAGTGTCCGTTGGGATCGGAGTCGACTCGCTCGATCTGGAGTCGACTCGGCTGTTGCTAGAGTCGACTCATGCTTTACTAGAGACGACTCGCCTACTGTTTGAAATTTGAAATAAAGTACTGTCCCGTTCTGGAGTCGACTCGGCCAAACTTGGAGTCGACTCGCCAATATCCGGAGATGACTCTGCCATCAGGAGACGACTCTGTTTCAGGAATCCAGAGATCTTTCTTTCGGGTTTACTTCCTCGAGTCGACTCGGATTCTCTTGAAGTCGACTCGGCTCTCAGAGACCGAAAAACTGCTCTTCTATCGTTGGAGTTGAACTGCCTTGGAGTCGACTCGGACTTTGCGGGAGTCAACTCGGCTCTCAGAGACCGAAAAACTGCTCTTCTGTCGTTGGAGTTGAACTGCCTCGGAGTCGACTCGGACTTTGCGGGAGTCGACTCCGCTCTCAGAGACCGAAGTTAGCTCTCTGACTTTTAGTCTTGTATTCCTTTGAGAGTCGACTCTTGCTTTCTTTGGAGTCGACTCGCCAACCGTTGGAGTCGACTCGAGTTCTTCTGGAGTCGACTTGGCTCTCAGAGTCCAAAAAACAACTTCTCTGTCTTTCTGTCTGTTACTTCTTGGAGTCGACTCGGAACTATCGGGGGTCGACTCGGCAAGTATCGGAGTCGACTCGAATTCTTCAGGAGTCGACTCGGTAACAGGGTCTGAGTTCCATCTTTCTGTCCTGCTGTCTGTTCTCAGTCGGAGTCGACTCGCAGTGTGCCGGAGTCGACTCAAGCCTGTGCCAGGACAGCTGAACCACTTGGAGTCGACTCGAAATCTTCTGGAATCGACTCGAGCTTCAGACTTTGGTTCGAACTGAGTTCCATACTTAGCCAAAATATATTGAACCAAAGCTAGAGACACTTAAACATAAATTCACAAATATTTGCCTGAAACACTAGATTGAATTCATTAGTATAACACAAGATATACTCAAATGCTTTGAGTTCATCAAAATCAAATAGGGGTATTCTCAATCACTCCACAATCTCCCCCTTTTTGATGATGACAAAACATTGAGTATTTGTAAAGTGAATTGCTCAACCAAAAGGAGATTTATAATTTAGTTTTGAGATGAATTCAAGTGTCTAGTCATTTAATTTATCCAAAATTGAAAGGTGTGAAACAGTAAATTCTGAAGTTAAAGCTCCCCCTTTCATTTGGAATTATATAAGCCTTCATATCATGCAATCAATTGTTTGGCTTATATGTGTTTAATGAATTTGCTTTTTTAAGATTTCAGATTCTCTCCCTCAACATATGCATTCAATTTTGTTTAGATTTTCTGAATTTTCTTTTAATGTCTTGAAGCTTTTGAGCTTAAATTTTTGGTTTTAGAGGAAAAAAACTGACAATTTGTTCTTGAGTATGATTCAACTAATCTCCGAATATCCCTTGAATAAATTCTGGAGATTACTCCTTTAGGAGCCCCAATAGAGAGATAATGAGCCTCGAGGTATCGAATCCACTTAGAACAAATTACTTTTCGCTTTAAGAATTTTCTTTTAATTTTCTTTTTATTGATTCCCTTTACATTTCAATTCAATATATTTTCTTCCCCTTTTTGTCATCATAGAAAAAAGGCAGAAAACACAGAAAAGTATAAGAACTCAAGAATGCACAAGTTTGACAGAAAATCTCTACTCATTGTATTAAATTCAAATTTGAGTACAAGTGTGATCACATATCAAAAGAAGTCCTCAGGGGACTGTACATAAAAAAAAACATAAAAAAATACACTAGGGTTTCGTTGTAGTGGAGGATGTGGATCCTGTTCTAAGCCTATTCATTTGCATGACTAGGCTTATCCCCTCAGAGATGTTCCCTAGCTGCTCGATGATCTCCGAGGTGGCCCTAGACTGGATCGTGGTAAGCTCGGTCACACTCGTCTGAAGGGTGTCCAACTTGGAGATCAATGCTTGGGCCAGCCTCTCTGCACCCTGGCTCTGGCTCCCTAGCTCAAGTCTGATGCCGTCTCGCATCTTCTTCGTGTCGTCCTTGACGTCACTTATGTTCCAGTATTGAGCTTGGACCAGGCTACGCACATTGGATATCTCCTCCCTCATGTGCGCAATCATCTCGGCTACTGCTGCCAGGGAGGGAACTAACTCGGTGGAGGGAGCACTCTGATGACCTCGGAGCTCCCTCAGCAGATCATCTCTCAGATCCCTCACTATCTCCTGCCGCAACTCTCGGAGCTGTTCAGAAGATATCCGGACCTTCAGTGGCTGCTGTTGAGAAGATGGGGCAGTGGAGGTGGAGGGCTCTGTATGTGTAGGACCAGAGGTAGAAGGATAGGTGGGAAGATCTGTATAGTGGTCCTGGTCATGGTCAGGGCTAGGGGAGTGATGAGTGGTAGGATCAGATGGTGTGGAAGTGGATGGTTTCCGAACCCAGACTCCCCCTACCTTATGGAATCCCATCCGATGAAAGGTTCCCTCACCCATGCGATCTGTAAACCGTAGTGAGCGAGAGGGTTCCCCCTCAGGGATAGGGACCTCTAACTCCCTAAATATAAGAGTGAATAACATGCCATAAGGGAGACTCAACCTAGGTTTGTCTAGGGGTTCACAGAGGTATTTGTAGATAAGCTTGGGAAAGTTGATGGGAGTGTCTTGGAGGAGATGGTACATCAGTGCTAGGTCTCTCTCTGAAATAAAATCGAACCTACCCGTTTTGGGGAAGAGAGTCCTAGAGATGACACTTAGGAGAAGCCGCATTTCAGCCGAAAGCTGATTTGCGAACACCTCCTCTATGGGGGACAAGGGTGGACTCCCTAAGATGGCCGTAAGGGCCTCTGTCCTATCAGAGGGGTGTGTGGGAACAATCCCCTCACTCGAGAGATGGAGGACTCGAGCAATGAAATCCTCCGAGATGAAAACAGGGACACCCATAACCGTTCCCTGGATACCCCCGCTAACCCGTGCGACAGTACCATAGAATTTCCTAACTAGCCCTGGATAGGTAGGGAGGTCAAGTGTGCAGAAAAACTCTAAACCCTGGGCCCTAAGGTGATGCCCTAGGTTGAACCCTTCCCGGGAGAGGAAGTCAAAGTTGACTTGCCTCCCGGTAGAGACAACCTTCCCGGCGCATGAGCGCGAGGGAACCGGCCTAGGCGGGGAAGGAACCGGAGGTGGTGGCCTCGCCGGTTCGTTTCGAGCCTTGGACCGTCTCTCGACCCCACTCGCGGAGGAGGGTCTCTTTCGGCTCGGGACAATGACCTTCCTAGGCATTTTTCGACCTAACAACGGGGAAGGACACGGAAAATAGGAGGAAAACTCGACGAAGAAGACCTAGAATGGGTCGGAGACGAGTTCGGAGACGGCTCTAGGGTTTTGGAACAGTGTCGGCTGTGAATAGAAGTGATGAATAAACGTTTCGATTAGGGTTAAAAATTAGATTTCCGACCTCGAGTCGACTCCAGTAAGTCGCGAGTCGACTCGACCTCGAGTCGATTCCCAAATATGCGCGTGTCGACTCCCCCATGAGTCGACTCTAAAATGTATCCGAGTCGACTCGAACTCTGGCACACACCCAAAAATCTTGTTATTTTCGTGCCAAAAGAGAGAGTTATGGACTTATCCAGGATTTAAGAACTAATTCGATGATCACAGACAAGAGATCCTATGTCCAACATGAACTAATCCTCTACATCAATGAACTAGAGGAGAGTATCACTAGAATGGATCAATCACTCCTAACCCTCTTCTAAGTATGCAAAATCGATCTTCACTCAAAGGTTTTGTGAAGATATCAGCAAGTTGATCATCAGTACAAACAAATTGAAGTGTCACATCATCATTCAGTACATGATCTCTTATGAAGTGATGTCTTATCTCAATGTGTTTAGTTCTTGAATGCTGAATTGGATTTTTAGTTAGATTGATGGCACTTGTATTATCACAGTTAATGGAAATTTTATCTTGTTTAATGCCATAATCTTCAAGTTGTTATTTAATCCACAAGATTTGAGCACAACAACTCCCGGCAGCAACATATTCGGCTTCAGCCGTAGATAGTGCAACCGAGTTTTGTTTCTTGCTAAACCAAGAGATTAAGTTTTCTCCTAAGAATTGACATGACCCACTGGTGCTTTTTCTATCAAGTTTGCAACCAGCGAAGTCTGAATCAGTGTACCCTATTAAGTTTATGCTCGAATCTTTAGAATACCATAACCCTATGGTTTTTGTTCCTATTAGATATTTAAAGATTCTCTTAACAGCAATTAAGTGTGATTCCTTAGGATTAGATTGATATCTAGCACACATGCATACACTAAACATGATATCAGGTCTACTTGCAGTAAGATATAATAAGGATCCTATCATACCTCTATACATCTTTTGATCTACTGATTTACCTGATTCATCTTTGTCCAGTTTGCATGATGAACTCATGGGTGTGCTGATTGACTTGTTTCCTTCCATGTCAAACTTCTTAAGCATCTCCTTGATGTATTTAGCTTGATTGATGAAGATCCCCTCTTCAGATTATTTGATTTGGAGCCCGAGGAAATAGTTCAGCTCTCCCATCATGCTCATTTCAAATTCACTCTACATTAAGTCAGCAAACTCTTCGCAGAGGTGATTGTTAGTAGCACCGAAAATAATATCATCTACATAAATCTGCACTACTAACATTTCTTTGTTTTTCTTCTTTAAAAACAGCGTTGTATCAACATTTTCTCTAGAGAATTCATGGTCTAATAGAAATTTGCTAAGTCTTTCATACCATGCTCTGGGAGCTTGTTTCAAACCGTAAAGTGCTTTGTTTAGTTTATACACATGATTAGGGTATTGATGATTTTCAAAACAGGAGGTTGTTCTACATATACCTCCTCATTAATATACCCATTTAAAAAGGCACTCTTTACATCCATTTGAAATAATTTGAAATCTTTAGAGCATGCAAATGCTAGTAACAATCTAATTGCTTCAAGTCTAGCTACAGGAGCAAAAGTTTCATCAAAGTCTATACCTTCTTCTTGATTATAGCCCTTTGCTACTAGTCTAGTCTTGTTCCTAATCACGATTTTATTTTCATCAAGTTTATTTTTATATATCTATTTAGTTCCTATTATTGAGTATTCAGTGGGTCGTTCAACTAGGTTCCATACCTTGTTTCTAGTGAATTGGTTTAGCTCTTCTTGCATTGTATTTATCCAATTAACATCATTTTCAGCTTCTTCTATGTTTTTAGGTTCAAAGTGTGAGACAAATGCTCGATGATTATTTAAGTTCCTAAGTGATGCTCTGGTTCTAACAGGTTGAGAGGGATCATCTAAAATTAATTTCTTAGGATGACTATGAGCATACCTCCAAGCCTTAGTCAGCCCATGATCAACAATTACCTCTTGGTTTGTTGATGCTTCTCCAATTTGCTTTGATTCATCTTCTTGTAATGTCATCTCATCAATTTTTCCTTTAAGAATTTCTGCATCATCATCAAGAGCTACTTTCTTGCTAGAAGAGATATCATTAGTATCATCAAAAACAACATGGATAGACTCTTCAATAACAAGGGTTCTTTTGTTAAAGACTCTATAAGCTTTACTTGATGTAGAATATTCCAAAAAGATACCTTCATCAGATTTAGAATCAAATTTACCTAAGTTATCTTTGCCGTTATTATGAATGAAACACCTACATCCAAAAATATGAAAATAGTTTACTTTAGGCTTTCTATTTCTCCAAAGTTCATAAGGTGTTTTCTTTATAATGGGTCTCAATAAAACTCTATTTATTACATGACATGATGTATTAATGGCTTCTCCCCAAAAGTACTTAGGGAGGTTACTTTCACACAGCATGGTTCTAGCCATTTTCTCTAGAGTTCTATTCTTCCTTTCTACAACTCCATTTTGTTGTGGTGTCCTAGGTGCAGAGAAATTATGAGTTATCCCCTTTTTACTACAAAATTCGTCAAATAGATGATTTTCAAATTCCGTTCCATGATCACTCCTAATAGCTATAACTGAAGCATTTCTTGAATTAGTAACTTTCTTATGAAATTTCTTAAACACAGAAAATGCTTCATCTTTATGGGCTAAGAACATGATCCATGTGTATCTAGAAAAATCATCTACAATGACAAGGCCATACTTGTTTCCACCAAGACTTGTAGTTCTAGTTGGTCCAAATAGATCCATGTGTAGTAGTTCAAGGGGTCTAGTAGTAGTGACACAATTTATGGATTTAAAAGAGCTCCTAGATTGTTTGCCATATTGACACGCTTCACAAATTTTATTTTTCTCAAATTTTAGTTTTGGCAAACCTATTACAGAATCTTTTTTAGCTAGTTTTGATATTGTATCCATACTTGCATGACCTAACTTACGGTGCCATAGCCAACTTATATCATTAACCTTAGTATCACTAGCTACTAAGCAAGGGTTATTTTTGGCAAGATCTTCAAGATCTACTACGTACACATTTCCACGTCTTATTCCTTTGAATACTAAGCTATTATCAATTGAGTTGGTTATGATGCATAGGGTTGGCTTAAACAGAACATCAAAACCCCTATCACATAATTGACTTATGCTAAGTAAGTTATGCTTAAGACCATCTACAAATCGTACATTATCAACAAAGGTTGAGGAGGTGATTTGTACGTTACCTATACCAACGATGTGACCTTGGTTATTGTCTCCAAATGTCACTGCACCTTCCTTTTTAGGCTCAAGGGTGAAGAATTGCTCTTTATCACCCGTCATGTGTCTTAAGCAGCCACTATCCAAGTACCAACAGTTTTTGTCGACCTTGGCTGCAAGACACTCCTACACAAGGAAATCATACAATTTTAGGTACCCAAGTTTTCTTAGGTCCTTCATGGTTAGTAATGTTGGTTTCTTTTGGAACCCAAATCTTTTTAATTTTTCTTTTAGCTTTTCCTTTTCTATGGTCACACACATTAGCTTTATGTCCTACTTTTTTACAGCAAAAACAGGTTATATTCTTAATTTTGCTTCCCCTTATTTTCACAAAAAAGTTACTAAGGAGCTTTTGCTTATTCTTAGGTTTATACTCTAAACCAGCTCTATTAAACACAGCTCGTTGATTATTAAGTATCATTTCCAATTTTTCAGAACTATATGTAAACTTTTCTACAAAAGGTTTGTATTTTTCAAGTTCTTGTGTTAACTTTTGTTTTTCTGTTTTTAGTATGTTTAAGTCTTTTGTGAGATTATCTCTTATAATTTGTTTATCGTTTTTAAGTTCTGAAATTTCTTTGGTTAGTTTTTCGTTATCTTTAATTAAGGTATTAGTTTTTTGAATTAACATTTGCTTGCTTGTTTTAAGTTCTAAATTTTCTTTAATGATAAAATTCTTATCCTTAATTAATTTATCGTATTTATGGAAGTGAGATTGATTGGTTAGTTTTAGCTCTTTATTCTTAAGATTTATTGTCTTATATTCATCCATTAATTCATTAAACGCATCATACAATTCATCAAAGGTAAAATCTAAATGCATTTCAGATGTTACCTCATTTTCGTTCGCCATAAAACAGAAGTTGGCCTTTTTCTCTTGTTCCTCATCCGATGATGATGATGATGAATCGAAATCCGTTAAGGTGGAGACGAGGACTTTTTTTTCTTATATTTGCTGCCCTTCTTGAGCAAGGGACAGTCAACTCTGAAATGTCCCGACTTCTTTCATTCATAGCATCTGATTCTTTCATTTTCCCTTTCCTTACCTTTATCCTTGTAGTAAGAACTTGAGGGACCTCTCCTCTGATGAAAGGACTTCTTTCGGTTGATGAATTTTCTGAACTTTCGTACGAGAAGAGCCTCATCATCATCTCCCTCATTATCTTCTTCTTCACTGCTGCTACTGCAAGATAAATCCTTGTTAGAAGAAGTAGATTTGAGAGCTGTTATCTTTTTCTTATGAGAGGATTCCTCTTCGCTGTATTGTTTCATTGTGAGCTCGTGCGTCATTAGGGATCCAAGAAGCTCCTCAAGTGGAAGCTTGTTCAAGTCCTTGGCTTCTTGGATTGCCGTTACCTTGGCCTCCCATGACCTTGGCAAACATCGAAGAATCTTTCTGACAAGGTCACAATTAGTATAATTTTTGCCAAGGCTTTTTAGGCCATTGACAATATCAGTAAATCTAGTAAACATGCAAGTGATAGTTTCATTAGATTTCATCTTAAATAGTTCATATTTATGAACTAGTATGTTTATTTTAGATTTTTTTACTTGATTCGTGCCCTCGTGGGTCACTTCAAGCCTATCCCATTTCTCTTTTGCAGAATTGCAAGTTGAGACTCTATTGAATTCATTATGGTCTAAGGTACAATAAAGCACATTCATTGCTTTGGCATTTAGCTGTGCCTTCCTAATATCATTGTCATCCCAATCTTTTTCAAGTTTGGGTATAATAACACCCTCTACAAAAATTGATGGGATGTATAGTCCATTAACTATGGTGCTCCAAATCTCATAGTCTTGAGCTTGGATAAATATCCTCATCCTAGCCTTCCAATAGGAGTAGTCGGTTCCATTAAAGAATGGAGGTCTATGGGTGGATTGCCCCTCAATATGAGAAGATCCAAATGGGGTTGTCATTTTGATCTTTTACTCTTTTGATAGAAGAGTTCCTGCTCTGATACCACTTGTTGCCCAAAAAAACAACCCAAGAGGGGGGGGTGAATTGGGTTTTACGTAATTATTTCAATTAAAAACTTTGTGAGTAACTAATTAAACCTTAATGCAAGTGGATTAATTAGTTTACTATATGCAGTGAATGAAGGGAATGGAAGAGACAATGAAACAATCACACACAAGAGATTTTATAGTGGTTCGGAGCTAACCCTTGCTCCTACGTCCACTCCCCAAGCTTCACTTAGGAGTTCACTATAATCCCTCGGATTACAGCCGGTTGTTTTACAAGCTCACAACCCAACTTGTTGTTTTACGAGATCACAACGAACTCGGTTGGTTTTTTACAGGCTCACCGACTAGAACCACCCGATTGTTTTTCCGGGATCACAATCGAACTCTTACACCGTTGGTTTTAACTTTGGCTCACCAACAAACCTCAACTCCCTTGATTCAATCACCTGATTGAATCAAGTAACAAGAAAATAATTTGTAAAGAATACAGGGATAGCTTCTTGAAAAGCAATTATAAATAATATAACCAAGGAAGAGTTCGAAGCCCTCAAACAGATTTTTGGATGTGAGAAAGGGGGGCTTCTCGAACTCTGCAATCTTCTCTTAAGTGGGATGAAGATTTGCTGTCAGATGAGGAGCCTTGAATGCGAGGAAGACGTTTGGAGGATGGACTTCAATGCACTTCTTCCTACTTTTTCTTGTATTTACTCTAGAGAGGCTTTTGTAGGTGGAAATCCCTTTTGCTTTAAATAGAGTCTCTTACTTGGTGAGTATTATTGTTCAATCTGGCTATTTAAGCAATCTCCATCGAAAACTAGCCGTTAGACACACTTTTAGAGCCGTTCTGCACAATCTGCAATTCCTGACACAGTGTCCGTTGGGATCGGAGTCGACTCGCTCGATCTGGAGTCGACTCGGCTGTTGCTAGAGTCGACTCATGCTTTACTGGAGACGACTCGCCTACTGTTCGAAATTTGAAATAAAGTACTGTCCCGTTCTGGAGTCGACTCGGCCAAACTTCGAGTCGACTCGCCAATATCCGGAGATGACTCTGCCATTAGGAGACGACTCTGTTTCAGGAATCCAGAGATCTTTCTTTCGGGTTTACTTCATCGAGTCGACTCGGATTCTCTTGGAGTCGACTCGGCTCTCAGAGACCGAAAAACTACTTTTCTGTCGTTGGAGTTGAACTGCCTCGGAGTCGACTCGGACTTTGCGGGAGTCGACTCGGCTCTCAGAGATCGAAAAACTGCTCTTCTGTCGTTGGAGTTGAACTGCCTCAGAGTCGACTCGGACTTTGCGGGAGTCGACTCGGCTCTCAGAGACCGAAGTTGGCTCTCTGACTTTTAGTCTTGTATTCCTCTGAGAGTCGACTCTTGCTTTCTTTGGAGTCGACTCGCCAACCGTTGGAGTCGACTGGAGTTCTTCTGGAGTCGACTCGGCTCTCAGAGTCCAAAAAACAACTTCTCTGTCTTTCTCTCTGTTACTCCTTGGAGTCGACTCGGAACTATCGGGGGTCGACTCGGCAAGTATCGGAGTCGACTCGGCAAGTATCGGAGTCGACTCGAATTCTTCAGGAGTCGACTCGGTAACAGGGTCTGAGTTCCATCTTTCTGTCCTGCTGTCTGTTCTCAGTCGGAGTCGACTCGCAGTGTGCCGGAGTCGACTCGAGCCTGTGCCAGGACATCTGAACCACTTGGAGTCGACTCGAAATCTTCTGGAGTCGACTCGAGCTTCAGACTTTGGTTCGAACTGAGTTCCATACTTAGCCAAAATATATTGAACCAAAGCTAGAGACACTTAAACATAAATTCACAAATATTTGCCTGAAACACTAGATTGAATTCATTAGTATAACACAAGATATACTCAAATGCTTTGAGTTCATCAAAATCAAATAGGGGTATTCTCAATCACTCCACAATATTGATAACATTATATTTGGTGCAGCTAATGAAGTTTTATGTCAAGTTTGTCTAAAGCTTAAGCAGGAAGAATTCGAGATGAGCATGATGGGTGAACTTACATTCTTTCTTAGTCTTCAAATCAAGTAAACAAGCGATGAAATCTTTACCAGCCCAAGCAAGTATACAAGAGAGATCTTGAAAAAGTTTGGCATGAAAAATGGAAAACATATCGGTACCCCTATGAGCCCCTCTTATAAATTAGATAAAGATGAGCATGGTAAAAGTATTGACTTATAACCTTTTAGAGGCATGATAGGATCTTTGTTATACTTAATTGCAAATAGACCTGATATCCTATTTAGTGTTTACATATGTGTTAGATATCAATCTAATCATAAAGAATCATACTTATCTGCGGTCAAAAGAATATTTAGATATTTAAATGACACATAGAACATAGGTTTATGGTATTCAAAACAATCATCAATAAATCTAATTGGGTATTCAGATATTGATTTTGCTGGGTATAAACTTGATAAAAAAACACTAGCGAAACTTTCCAAATCTTAGGAGTTAATTTAATCCCCTGATTTAGCAAGAAACAAAATTTAGTAGCTTTGTATGCAGCTCAAGCTGAATGCATTACAACTGAAAGCTGTTGTGCTCAAATTTTGCAGATTAAGCAACAATTGAGGATTATGGCATTAATCCTAATAAGATACCCATAAAATATGATAACACAAGTGCTATTAATTAAACTAAAAATCTTATATAGTACTTAAGAACTAAGCATATCGAGATAAAATATCATTTCATAAGAGATTTGTGTAAAATAAAGATGTTATAATTGAATTTGTGTATTTTGAAAATGAATTGGCTAACATCTTTACAAAACCTTTAAATAAAAATAAATTTTGTGTGATTAGAAGTGAATTTGGAATATGTAAACCTCTCTATTGAATCCCTTCTGATTAAACTCCTAAATATCCTTAGGAATCAATTCAATTTCAATTGCTTTTTATTGAAAATCTTGAATTCTCTTTCTTTGTGAGCCGACTCTTAATCTGAGGAGTCGACTCTAGTTCATGAGGAGACAATCCCTCGAAGCAAGGGATAGCTTTGAGTCGACTTGAGATTCACTCAAAGCTCTGCTAGTTATTAAGGAGTCAACTCACACTAAATGACAAGTCGACTCTAAGGCACTGGTCAACCTCTCAAGTCGACACCTGGAAGCCTTGCTCACTCTTCCCTTTTCCTTCTTCATCACTTCAAAATTTTTCTTCTTCTCTATGATTAATCGAGCAAATAACAAATCTCCTTAATCTTCTCTTGGATTTTTTTGATCTTTTCCCTTCACCTACGCATCTCGCCCTTTATCTCTCAATAGCCCCAGGAAGGATACTCCCTTAGAAAAGAAAGAGGTCTGAAGCAGAACAAGACAAAATAAATGACCAAGAAAAGTCTCTGATCGGGCAGCAATCAGAAGATGCTCTCCTCTTCTCCCTGCATGAGCCTCCTCTGCAAGGATTTCAAGTATGGTACCCCTCTCCACTCACAAAATTGCTTCTGGGAGAAACATCGATTTTTGATTTCTAAAAAATGAAGGCTTCACAATCGGAGAGCTTATCAGAACCCAAGACTAGGAGCACTTTTGCAAACTCAAGGGACCGATCTACCTAGACCTCATTCGAGAGTTTTACCAAAATGTTAGGTTTGGATTGGGAAGTTTCTCCTCTATTGTTAGAAATGTTGGTATTGAATTGAATGATCATATTCTCAAGTGAATACTTCAGATGACCAACCAAGGCAACTCAATGGACAAGGTTAAAGATCGGCTAAACATCGTACAATGCATTTTGCGAATAGAAGTAGTGAATAAAAATGCTAAGATTGAAGGAAGTCAAAGTATAGAGATGAGGCTACTGCATCACATAATCAGTATGATATTTTGCCCAAAGTCTAGAAAGTTTGAGATTGTAACTGAAAGTGAACTATGTATTATGTTTTACATCATCAAGAAAATCTCCATTAACCTTCCAGGTCTGATAATTCATAGGATGCATGAAGTTGTTTCAAGATCAAAAGCTCCACTTCCTTATAGTTTAATGCTCACTGAAATCTTCAAGGACCTCAATATAAACATGGTGCGTGAAACAATCAATGAGCTGATTTTCTCGAATACCTACAACGAATACTCTCTACATCGCATGGGATATAACAAGAAAGGTGATCGTTGGGTAAGAACCAGAGGAGCTGCTAAACTTGAAGAAGAAGAACATAGAGAAGAAGCCACAATTGATCCATCCTCAGTCTGAAAAGAAGCTTAAAAGCAGTCTATTGCAGAAGAACAAGACTCTGACATTCTATTAGCAAGCACAAATCAATTCGTCTACATTCGATTGCATGAAGATGAGCTGAAAGTTATATCTAATCAAGTAGCTACAATCCTTCTGGAAGATAGAATTTTTGACTTAGTAGATAGCTCAAGAAATCATGAAGCCATAGCTACATCTGAATTGATTTAGTTGTTACAGAGCAAAATGCAAAACAGTCTTTGATTCAGAACTCTATCACAAATTTGAGTGAAAGAATGGCATTGTTGGAAAGAAAGATTGATCAGGGCAGATTGGGTCAAGATTCAAATGAAAACTTTGCACATGTTTTAGAACTTGCTCTGAAAGCTGGAAGACTCAGAGGAAGAATCGAGTCTGGAATCCGGCAATTAGGAGAAGAGATTCAAAACACCTCTTAATGTTGTTTTCTCTAGAATGATATCTCTTCTTCAGGCCATAGAGAGATTAATTGGGAAACTTGAGAATACTTTCTCTATTCCTAGAGCTTTCTCTATCCCTAGAGCCTCCATCTCTGCCAAACCCCTTACTCAATCCAGTCAACCTTCCTCCTCATCCAAACCTTTTAGATTCTTTAGAACTAGGGGTCGCCAAATTGGTGCTTCCTCAAGCACACCAACTCATTTGGATGTCTCATCTTCTTCTGATGAAGACTAGACATCCTTTCTTGATGAATGTTCAAGTCTTTTTCTTGTCCTGTACTTGAACTCTACTTGTTAATGAAATTTATAGTTTTATTTCAAATATGTATTTGTTGATTTATGTGTACATGTGCTTATGCCTTCATATTACAATGAATGAAAAATCTATAGATTAAGTACTTATTTGATCTTATAATTTGGGCTGATCCATCTACTTATGTAATATGCTGCAATAAATATTTTAGTCTGAATGATTCTCATATTATCCTGCTTGTTTTGTAAACTAGTGCCCTCCTTATTGATCATAATAAAAAGGGAGAGAAAAATAAAAGCAAAAGGGGGAGTAAATGAAAGGAACTAGAGAAAATATTTAAGGTAAAAGCTTAATGCAAATTGAAAATCTCTGCAAATGATAATTTGAAATTCTTCTTGATTAGTCCTATTATTACATCGAAAAGGGGGAGAATTATTCATATTGCAGTTAAAGAAATTTTAATCGGGCATAAAGAGTAAATGGTATCAAGCAAATATAAAATCAATTTTCACTCTATAATTTCTACAATATAAATTCAAATATTATGCATGCTTATTTTTTGTATCTAAATTCTGCAAATATACTCCGTTCTAAAAGATGCTAGAATTGTCTATTTCATTTTCCTAAACCCAAGGGTTATGTCATTATCAAAAAAGAAGAGATTGTTGAACTTAAAGGGTTGATTTTAATGATGCAAATTAGTTAAGTCAAAAGTTGACTAACCTATTGCTTTGCGTTCAATTGATTAACTTCAAAAAACAAGAAGAAAGCCTTCAACCACTCTCAAGTGAAGATTATCAATTTGAAGCTCCGCATCAAAAAGCCGAACTCTAAAAGGCCATAAGAACATTCCTTGGAAACTCACAAACAAGTAATAAAACTTTTATTCTGAGCTACCTCAAGAGTCAATCCTAAGCCAGCAACGAATCGACCCCAGCATACTATCGCTGACTGATGGACCTTCATGACTCGACTCCAATAGATCATGAGTCGGCCCTAGAACAATATCAAAAAATAGATAGAGAGCCAAAAAATTCATCATAGTGATGAGTCAACCCATGAAATACTCGAGCAGATTTCAACTTAACAAGAGTTGACCCTAGACAAAAGCAAGTACATCCTAAAATGGCAACAGAGAAAAGACAGAGAGCTGAGAAAATCATCGTGTTGGCAAGTTGACGCATAAAATTCACGAGCTAACTCCAGACAAATAGGAGTCATCTCGAAAAGAGACGAGTCAACCCTAGAACGGCCACAGTGGAAAGACAGAGAGCCGTAAAATTTAGTCTGTTGATGAGTCGACCCGTGAAAGCAACGAGTTGATTCTTGAAAATCTCGATCAACCTCCGAATTGAGAGAGACGACTCGAAAAGTACCACAGATGAAAGACAGAGCATAGCAGAAATAGAGCAAGTTTGAAACGACTCATGAAGATCACGAGTCGACTCTTGAAAATCTTGAGTCGATCTCAGAAAATGGTGAGTTAACCCCTCTAAGCTTGACAAGTAACAACTAGTTTTTTTATGAGTCTAAACGACTGTTTTTATTCACAACAACTCTATTAATTGTCTAACGGCTAGAAAAGTATTCCAACCTTCTCCAAAAAGTAATAAAAGCATGGAAACACTAAAAAAAAGAAGAGCTCGAGCACTACAAAAAGAAATCAACTACAGCCAAGAGGGGAAAATCGAAAGAGACAGCTTCAAAGAGAATCATTCAAGAGCTTTTATTGTGAGGTGAACAATCACATCGTCAACATCAAAGAGTTAGTAAAGTAGCTTCAAGAGCATTCAAGTCAACCAACCGATTGTAGCTCCATTTATTACTTTGTATTTACTATCTTGGAGATGTATTCACTGTAACAATATTTACTTCTTTCTATATTTTGCTGTAACAAGTTTCAAAAATTAAAACTTGGAGAAAGGTTCATCTAAATCTTAAATTGCATTGTATTGAGCCTAGGGTAGGCTCGAGAGAAGGTTTTGGTTGATCACGTGGAAATCAACTGGGTTGATTGTGAATCCGAAAAATAATTGGTTGAAGGGTTTGGTTGATTGACCTAAAAAAATCAACTAGGTTGATTGTAAACCTAGAAAACAATTGGTTGAAGGTTTTGGTTGATTGATCTAAAAAAATTAACTAAGCTTGGTTGTAAACTCGGAAAACAACTGGGTTTTAATCTGAGTATAGAATATAGCAAAATTACTAAGAAAAAAGTGGGTGTATGTATAGGGTTGGCACCAAACCACTATAAATTTTCTATGTTTGGCTTGTTTTTCTTCCTAGTTTAATTTTCTACGTATCTACTTAATGTCTATTTGCTTAAATCAATATTCATCTATTAAGCATTTAATTCTACTGTATTATCAGCTAAAGTTTTTTAAAAATCCAATTCACCCCTCCCCCCTCCTCTTTTGGACTGCATAGCCCGGCAACACTATTGTTGCTAACATAGACTACCCCAAAAATCCATGTTGGACCTATATTTGGTATGACTACCCCAAGGAACACCTAGTGATCAAAGTGAGTGAAGTAGTTGAGTTTTTTCCACAGCCTTTCTTCTGACTATTATAATTTCCCCAGCCAGACCTACAGCCGGCACCATACAGACATGCTTTAAGAGCCAAGCACTCTATTTATTTGAGCTAATTAACGCCCCTTCTAACAGTCGTGTTTCCAAGAAACAACAAACAACTAGGCTGTGTATATAACATATTTTTGGTGTAATTCACATAGGAGCATCTAGCAGCTCTAGGATTACACTTTCATATTTACATTGGACTGCTTGGCTTCGGAGGACCTTGCTTCAACCTATGTTCCTCTATCCTATTCTCACAAGGGCTGGTGGACTCTGTGCTGCTAGGTCTGTTGTTACTGGTTCTGGCCTTGATGGTTTGGTTGACCCTCCCCTCAATCAGGACCTATCTGTTCACCACCTTTGCCCACCCTAGTGAAAACTATAATTGGCCAAAGTACATTGAGCGTGAGTCCAAAGCACTACCCATAACCATAGTCGACCTTGATGAGCTGCAGGATGCCGTGGCCCTAATTGATGCATAATGCATTTGTATGGCCTTCAAACTCTGCAATGTGGTCTCCGGGTGGTGCCCTTGGTCATTGTCGCAGTAGCAGAGGTGTCCATGATCAGCCTCCATAAGGGTTTGGGGGTGACTGCTTTCTCGTCCTTCTCCCTCTTATGTCCGAAGACATATAGCCCAATGGTGATGGATGGCCCGACCTCCATTGCTTAGGCCTCATTGCTAAATCTCGGTTCATCTCCTGGGGTGCATACCTAAAGCCTCGCATCGAAGATCAATTCCCCCGTCCTTGGGTAGGGGACCCCAGAGATGCCTCGGGTGCTATTTTTCACGATGGAGCCCAGCCTGTTGGCTTAGCTATTGATGACACTACGGTTATAAAAGACTTGGTGCTCTCTATACTCGGAGCTGCCGGCCGGTACTGGAACCCAAGCAGCTCAAATCCTTGATCCATAGATTGGCTTGAACTCCTATGTCTCCGGCTGGTGGTTGGAGGCTGTACAGGCATCACTAAGGTGGCCAAACTTCCCACTTAAGTAGTAGAGGTCTAACAATTCTTTACAAATAAATTCCTACAAAGCTGTTCTGTCCTTAATTCGAACAACATCCCTCCCTGGCTTTAAATTTGTTATCCTCGGTAAAGCTGGCCAACCAAGGCGCATGATCCTCTGGCCATCACCCTGGCTGGAAGTTCCGACTAGCTATTTTGGGTAAGGTCCTATATTATTACAAATGGTATCAAAGCGAATCCGACCCATTAGCCTATATTGAGAACACTGCAGCACGAATCCATTGGAGCTAACCATGGGCCGATCATGATGTTTGTGATTAGATTTGAATGGACTTGAATCATTAGTCTAACGAGAATGTCAAGGCTTGAATGGGGGGAGCATGTAAGAACCCGTGCGGGCATGTATTTAGTCCCATATTAGTTATTCACTGGGTAGATCTTGGGCAGTTATACAGGATCAAGAAGCCCAAATAATACCTTCCGTCTAACCATTTTGGATGAGGTCATGGGTTGTTACAAATGGTATCAGAGCGGACCAAGTCCATAACCTATATGGATTAGGAAATACTGTAGCACAGATCCATTGGGGTTGACCACGAGCCGATCATGGTGTTTGTGATTAGAGTTGAATGGATTTGAATCCTTAGCCTCATGAGGATGTCAAGTTTTGAATCAGGGAGTATGTGATACCCGTGCGGGCGTGTGTTTAGTCCCATATCGATTATTCGTTGGATAGATCTTGAATATTTATACAAGATCAAGGAACCCAAATAATACCTTCCAATTAGTCATTTTGGGGGAGGTCCTATATTTTTACAAATGTTATTAGAGTAAACCGACCTATAGCCTATATAGACTAGGGAACACTGCAGCACAAATCCATTAGAGCTAACTATGGGCCGATCGTAGTGTTTGTGATTCAATTTGAATGAATTTGAACCTTTAGCCTGATGAAAATGTCAAAGCTTGAATGGAAGGAGTATGTGAGGACCCGTTTGGACGTGTGTTTAGTCCTACATTAGTTATTTGCTGCGTAGATCTTGGATACTTATATAAGATTAAAGAACCCAAATAATATCTTCCGGCTAGCTATTTTGAGTAAGATCTTAGATTGTTATAGTGGCATAGCTTGAAAGTTACTCTCCAAGCTGCACTTGATCCTCGTCTCCCTCTAGACAAACTAGTGGTAGGGCACTGTTAAAATACCTTAAATTTTGTGACACGATATGTGGTTCTGAACAAGCCCCGGATGAATCATGACATCAACTATTTCCAAGTGGTCCTGTCGTAGCATTCCGGAATTGCAACCCTCTCTGCAGAGGGCCTCGAAGTAACACATGGTTCGCAGTGGCTGCTTTGACAGTCCTTCCAAAAAGCTACAAAGAGGAAATAATCATTGCATCAACACAAGCACGTCAAACATCTTCTGAATTTTTTTTCCCCATGCGGCCATGCCCCTTGGAACAAATGAGCTACCACAAAGCTCCTATTAGAGACATATTATAATGCTTATCTTTTTAATTTTGGAATAAGACATGAGAGAAGAGATTAGGATCCCATACTCTAATGGTGCTTGGGTTGCCCCTCTAGGGGGTAATGGGTCAAATTCAAAGCATCTCCTTTATCATACCATCATAAGAGTGTGGTGGTGGCAGAGTCGCTGTGGTGATCCTTATCCAAAAGGGCAGAAGGATGCACCACCTTATCTCAACTGCTACAAGTAGGCATTTGTTTACAGGATGGGTGTCCAAAAAGGCTATCTTAGCAGATTGATGCCTTCACTTTTCCCTTGTTGTGGTGGGCCATGATGGTGAGACCCAAGCCTTGGGCCCACTGGGTGGGTACCTTTGGATTCTATGCTACTGCCCAAACTGAAAATTTTTCAAGCCTTTGGGATTCTTGCTGGATAGCCATGAATTTGAAGGGAAACTAATTTAGCTAATTCCAAAAAGGTTAGTAAAGAGTTCTTAATAGAGATATTTGATTAAGAACAAAAGATTGGTTCTCTGTTTGAAAATTCCAAAAGGTTAGTTGTATCCATGAGATGGTCCATCAACTGGGTGATTTGGTTAGTGAACTAAGTGCAAAAAGAGCTGCAACATTATTGAATTTTTCTAGAGCTGTCACTGGGAAATAGGTGCTGAAAACAGTATATAAACATTTTGTTTTTCAGAAATTAAACAACTGCAAGAAGCAATTGTGAAACTATTGATGCGACATAGAAAAGCCAGATAAAATTTCTAAGTTTTAAGCGAATTTTGCGAAAGAAATTCATAATTGATTTTACAATTTTTTTATACATAATATATTTAGAAAGAGTGAGAGGTAGACTTAGTTACACTCAAGTGGATCACTAATCGGATCCAATCATATCAAAATTAGATGACAGAGGTCCCACATCAATGATCTGAGGTGTTGAATGAGATATACTGTCTTTAAGCTACTTACACACAAAAAATCATATGATTTAGCAATCCCTAATCTATTCATCAAGAGCTCAAAAAATTTATATTATTTCATGTTATTTAAGCTATCAAATTTATTAACCAATTGGTATATAGGTTAGAGGTCTCTAAATCATATGATTTTTGATATGTAAGCAGATTAGAGGTAGTAGATTACAACCAATGGCTTGGATCATCGATATGGAACCTTCATCATTCAATCTAGACCAAACTGGATCTAACTGAAGATCCACTCAAGTGTAGCCAAGTTAAGCTCTCTCTTTTTCACTCTATCTGTGTATAGTGTTGCCTAAATACTTTTTTGCTTTTGTGTATAAGAGATGGGCGGTATGCATGATCTCATGAGTTTGGTTGAAGATAGATCTAAGCTGTCATTCTCATGTCTTCTATCATGAACATGATGAACATCCTCTAAACCTGGTGATGACACCACTATCGGTGGTAACTCTCGCACATTCATCACTGCATGGTTAAGCCATCGGAGTCTATAATCTAGCGAATTTAGCCTCGATTCCTCCTAAGAAAAAATATAAGATCTTGGAGGGGTTCTCAAAGGTTTCTTTGGAGGGATCCTCCTTAGACTAACGGATTTTGTTACAAATCTCAAGGTGGAGTAATGAATGTTAGTAGAGGTGCTATGACAGTGACGAAGGGGCAGAAAGTAGCAGGAACATCTACAGGTTGATAGGAACTATTGTTGTAGGTGGAGTTGCTGCTACAGAGTCTGAGTCTAATAATACGGTCTTGTGGCATATGCATTTGGGTCATATGAGTGAACGTGATATGCTGGAACTACATAAAAGAAATTTTCTGAAGGGTGTTAAAACTTGCAAACTAGATTTCTGCAAGTATTGTGTTCTTGGAAAACAGAACAGGGTTCAATTCAGAACTGCCACGCACAAGACAGAGGGTATTCTTGACTATGTTCATACAGATGTTTGGGGACCATTCAGAGTAGCATCATGGGGTGGACATCATATTTCGTAACTTTCATTGATAATTTTTTGAGAAAGGTCTGGGTGTACTTCATGCAGCACAAGTTAGAAACGTTTGCCAAGTTTAAGTTATGGAAAGCTGAAGTAGAGAATTAGACAGGAAGAAAGGTTAAATGCCTCAGATCAGACAATGGGACTGAGTACACAGACTCAAAGTTCATAGAGTTTTATGAGCAGCATGGGATTAATAGACACTTTACAGTACGCAAGACACCTCAGCAGAACGGTGTGGCGGAAAGGACGAACAAGACTATAGCTGAAAAAGCATGGTGTCTCAGATTAAATGCAGGGCTTGCAAAGAACTTTTGGGCAGAGCTAGTGAATATAGCATGCTTCTTAATTAACAGGTCACCTAGGGCAGCACTAGATGGTAAGGTTGCAGAGGAGGTATGGACAGGTAATGAGGTAGACTACTCAGGTTTGAGCGTATTTGGATGTCCTGCCTATGTGCATATTCCTAGTGAGGAGAGATCAAATCTAGACCCAAAGTCTAGACAATGTATCTTTCTGGGATATCAGAAAGGGATGAAAGGGTACAAGCTTTGGGATCCGAAGGCAAACAAAGTAGTGATCAGCAGAGATGTGGTTTTTTGATGAGAAAGCCATATTGAAAAGTACTCAAGAAGAAGAGAAGAAGATACCAGAAAGTTGCAGCAGCAATAAGCAGGTGGTGTAGGTGGAGTTAGAGAGTTCTGTCAAAGAGAATAATGTTCAAGGTACAGTGACTTCTACCTCAACCGATCAAGAGCAACATAATATAACCTCAAACAGGCCCAATCGTACTATCAAGCCCCCAACTAGGTATAGTTTCGAATATTTGGCTTTCTATGCATTAATCACTAGCAGTAGGATCCTACTACTTTTTAGGAGACAATTCACAGCCAGAAGAAGAGTAGATGGATGGGTGCTATGATGGAGGAGATGAAATCTTTGAATAAAAATCAGACATAGAAGTTGGTGGAGCTTCTGGAGGGAAAGAGAGCGATAGGATGCAAGTGGGTGTTCAAGAAAAAGGAAGCAGTATCAGAAAAAGAAAGAAAAAAGTTCAAGGCATGTCTGGTAGCAAAGGGATACTCATAGAGAGATGGGATTGACTATGATGAGATTTTCTTCCCAGTGGTCAGACACACTTCCATCAGAGTACTGTTGGTATTTGTAGCACATTACAATATGGAGTTAGAGCAGATAGATGTAAAGACAGCTTTTCTTCATGGTGAGTTGGACGAGAGCAGATTTACATGCAGTAGCTAGAAGGATTTCAGAACCTGGACAGGAGCACTTAGTATGTAAATTGAGGAAGCCATTTTATGGGCTAAAGCAGTCTACGAGGCAGTGGTACAAGCGTTTTGACTCCTACATAATTCGGATTGGCTACAGGAGATGTGAGTATGACTGTTGTATTTATGTGAGAAGCCTTGATGATGGTTCTTTTATTTTTCTGTTACTTTATGTGGATGATATGTTGATTGTTGCGAAGAGTATGAATTAAGTCAACAAGTTGAAGACTTTGTTGAATAGAGGATTTGACATGAAAAATTTGGGCGCGGCCAAGAAGATTCTTAGGATGGAGATTCGCAAGGACAGAGATTCCAGAAAATTGTGGTTATCTCAGGATAGTTATATACAGAAGGTGTTGGAGAGGTTCAGCATGGGTCATGCGAAGCCAGTGAGCACAGCTTTGGTGAATCATTTTAGATTATCTACCTCACAGTGCCCAAAAACAGAGAAATAAATTGAAGACCTGTCAAAGGTTCCATATGCTAGTGCAGTAGGATGTCTGATGTATGCTATAGTTTGTACTAGGCCGGATTTGGCACATGTAATTAGCGCAGTGAGCAAGTTTATGGCAAATCCAGGAAGATGGCATTGGGATGCAGTCAAGTAGATTTTCAGATACTTGAGGGATACTACAGACCATAGTATCATGTTTGTCAGACAGCAGGATGATCCTTCAGTCATAGGGTATGTTGATGCAGATTATGCAGGGAATTTGGATGACAGGAGATCGACTACAGGCTATGTATTCACTCTTGCAGGAGGGCCTATTAGTTAGAGGTCCATGGTATAGTCTCTGGTTGTACTATCTACGACTGAGTCAGAGTATATGGCAGTAGCTGAGGCTACCAAGGAAGCATTGTGGTTGAGGGATTAGTCAAGAAGCTGGGTGTTCTGCAAGGTGGAGTTCAGCTGCATTGTGACAGTCAGAGTGCGATCTATTTGGCGAAGAACCAGGTATATCATGTGAGAACCAAGCACATAGATGTGAGGTATCACAAGATCAGGAAGTTGGTTTCTTCGGAAACATATTGCTCGAGAAAGTTCACATTTCTGAAAATGCAGTAGACATGTTGACAAATTCCGTTACTGCAAACAAGTTCAAGCATTGCTTAGACTTGGTTATCATCTCTAGGTGCTAGAGAGGATGTGTTCCAACCTATCAGCATCAGGTGGTGTCCCAGGTTATTTTTCTTCTAAGGGGTGAATATTCGTCAAGGTAGAGATTATTAGAATAAGTGGCTCATATTAAGTGGCATTCTTATTTGAGTGGGACACTGGTATTCTAACGGAGCAGAGCGAAGCGATGGGATATGTTTATCTTTGGGATAATTATATAATATTTTATTTTACCAGGGATGCTGATAAGGATTAGGACTCTAGGGTTAGGGTTTATCTATAAATACTTTGTAGCCCTTGTTATTGTGAGATAGTGAAAGTTACAGTCGTTTCGCTCCCGTGGACGTAGGCACATTACCGAACCACGTAAATTCCTATGTTCAATTTTTCTTCCTCTTTTTCTCTCAATTCTGTGCTTTGCTCTGTTCGCCATATGGATCCAGTGTTTTACGCAACATATATCTTCCTCTCACCTCTTTGAACTCTCCAAATACCTTGTTCTACTAGTTGACATGGAATTCCAAGTTACCATGGGAAATCAATTCGAAGCTTCAGCATTAGCATGAAGAAGTGCTCATGTAGGTATTTACTATCTTTATCTGTGTATCGGTTAGTATGCAGGTATAGGGACACCATGGGAATCTCGTGCTCACACGGGATGGTGACAATTACCCATATACACGTTGATGCATATGACAACTGTGAAAACTAGTTCACATCCAAGAGGTTCCTGTAAGTCTGCAACTGTTCTTTGAAGCCAACACATGGGCAAGATCATTGACTCAATCATGAAGGAAAGCCCGTGCGCTTCCCGCCTATAGCACAAGTTTAGTACAAGAGGAGGATTAAATAGGAGTCCATTTGCAGCGAACAACAAAAGAGAAAGTATAGTCCATGTAGTGAAGAAAAGCATAACACCTGGCATACTTGATGCACATGTTATGATGTTATTGAAAATTTATTTTCTTTTTTAAGGTATTATTTATATTTTGTGCAAAACACATCACATTTTAGCTTTGTAAGAATTTGATTCAAGATGATCACGAGACTTGATGTGAATTACGTTGGTCACTATATGGAGGACTAGACAGGTCTAGGAACGAGGTCTACCACATTTAAAAAGCTAATCACATTCCAAACTTTCGGAGGCCATAACTTATTCATACTATTCCAATTGAAACGCTCCTTTTTTTTTAGATCAAATAACCTTTCGAGCTCTAAGATTTAGTGCCGCCCTTACAGGTATGGTGACCAAGTGATCAAAGCCAAAATTCCATCATTTAGGTTTTAAAGCAGGCCGGTCAAATAAAATTTTTCTTTTCAAGAAAGACTTTAACGAGGCATATATTTCAATTCAGAAAGAGTTAAATAACTAAAGATAAAATCGATATAAAAGCTAAGATCTGCCTCCTATAGGATTTTAGCTTTTTTATAATTATTTTCACTACTCATGCCTATTTTGTGAAAGTTATATCCTCTTCTAACTAAAACAGAAATCTGGCCCAAATTATATGAGGACGGATCTCACTAGTATAAGTAGAGGCTGTGTAACTATGTTTCGTAATTAATTAATGAAAGAAAAAGGAAATCTAGATCCCACTTTAGCTTATTTTTCTACTTTGCATAATTTTGTTAGCATATGCAAGCTGATAGGTTGAGGGAAATATTTCCTTCTCCTTGATCAGATTAGTATTTAATCTAATTACTTTGTTGGTTGCTGATGCACATTTTGCAATATATTGATATACATGCTTGAAGTTATGATACATAGTCACAAGGGCAATCATTTTTTTGATTTCATGTTCTATGATACAGTATACACATCTATTAGAAGTGACATACATTTAAAGTTATGCAATGCACATTTTAACTTATATCCTAGGTGGTAGCAATCTTAGGGCCTAATACATACATTTATGACAGTTGATGCACATAGAACAGTATTATAATACGCACATAAGTGATGTTCGAGTACATGTTGGCAATGATGTACAAGCATATCATAGAGTTAAGCAATACATAGATTAACTTATATAGTAGGTGGAAGTGAAAATAAAAGCTGACACATACATTTTCAACAAAAGTACATGTACAAGTCAAAATCAATCATAGTTTTAGTTTATGAATATGAGCTAGTCTAATGATTGATATATTGTTCTCTCTTTTCGGATTCGCAGCTTGGTTTGTTGTTTTACCTCTTGACCACTAGTTGAGAATCTTCTAGTTTTGTTTTGTAGCTCCTTTGACTTTGTAACACTAGTAAACATTGTAGGGCTTACCTTCTTGCCTACGAGTTCTTTTTGGTCGGGAAAAAAGTCTCGCCAGTACACCCTAGGATTCTAAGAGTGTTGGAGCTCTTCTCATCTTCCTTGGACTCTATCTAATGAGCTCTTTTCATCTTCCTTGGACTCTATCTAACCAAAGCATCACCAAAGATGGATCATGGAGCACATACTCCTTGGCTCTTGTTGCACCTTAATTGAAACTGAAGGTTGTGTGATTTTGGTTTATAAAATATCTATCAGATTAAAAAAAAAAAGTACATGTTTTAGCCACATCTTGACACCCTATGGAATCAAGAACAACTTTAAAAACGTTGTTACGTGACATATAACAGGCCGAATGGAGGTTGGCTAGAGTAGGTTGAATGATTTAAGATAACGCAAGGGCATGGGCTAAGCGGGGCTAAAATATTGGGTCTAAAGGCAACTCGGTCTAGTAACGTGTAACAACAAGATCTTTGGCCTAATAACAACAGTTACGACATAGGGAAGTACTTGAGCAGTTACTGGAGTAAGAATAGGTGGATATTATGGTACATGACTTCGAGAACCGCTGGAGGGTATGGAGAATATGTCAAGATTGTTTTTGGTGTTAGGAACTGATAGTTAATTTCATGATTGTTTAAAATGTATTGTACAAATACTATAATGTAATTCTAGAAAAAAAATCCTTTGATTAATCAAATATCTATCATTTCATATATCTTTATCTTTACCTTTTATATATATGTATTTACCTATTTTATTAACCCTACTTTGTCCTAGACTATCCTTAACCCATGTTGTTAGCATAGAGTCCTAGCTCCAACTACAACATACCTCCTCCTTCGTAAAGAAAGAAATGTCCCAGTGATAAAAGTCCTTGAAGCTTAAAACATCAAAACCCTTGCTATCAATCCATTATCCTCTTTCTGATTTTTGATGCAGGTAGTATGCCCATGCACTTCCACGACTTAGCTTAAGACATATGCGTCATTGCACCTCATGGAGAATCCAGCACCAACATGTCATTGCATATAATATATCGCTTTTCAGTAAGATGTGGCTATGAATCACCAAAAAGATGTGTCTCCCTGATTTACAAAGTGTCTATCAAGACAAAAGTGTGCATCAACATGATAATTAACAGCGCATCTTTAAAAACATTGCGAAGCCCTCCACGCCTTCCTCCTCGACTTTGGCTCCCTCTAATGCCTCTCCTCCACCTCCTCCTCCTCCATTACTTCAGCCAACACGGCTGTTCCCCGATCTCCTCCTTCAAACTTGGCCTTGCTCGTTGCTTCACTACTGTAAACAACCTCGCCGTCCATTCTATCGCCATCACTATAAAAAAAATAGTTTATTCCGACGCTTTTTAGAGCGTGTGCTGATGATATGGATGCTGGCTTCAACAACAGCATTACCAATGCCACCCACCCTGCCTTCCCCACAGTGTTGGCTTTGCCTCTTCGAGGTTAAGATCTACGACAACATCCTCTACAGTATTCCCTCCCTAAAGAAACCCTCCAAAATCCCCATTTTTTCTCTCGAGATTCAAAGATTAGAGGAATCAGGGCCAAATTCACCGGAATACAGGCTTTGACAGCTTGACCGCATGGCAAAGAACATGCTAAAGCTAGTGCTGATGGTGATGTACGTCATCAGGTTCATAGGATTTTTTGTTGAGTTCATGGATGACGTGGGTATGGCGATTAAAATCGGTCTTTACCTGAACTTGTACAATGATGTATCTGAAGATACAGCCACTCTCTTACTTATGAGGACAAAGTGTCTAGGTGATAACTAATATGCTATATAATCAGCTCTATAACATTTTTGTGCAAGAATTTTTGGCTGATGCTAACATTTCTTTTTTATCTCCCTTAATCTTTTACTAGGAAGATCATTTGGTGAGGTGGGCTACCTTGAACTAACACCAATAATTGAAGTACTTGACCTAATAATATTTTTTTTCAAAAATGCATCTGACATGTTCCAGCTTTCATGTTTTACTAAGCATGATCGATAAAAGTGGTTGGACCACCCTAACAACCCTTGTAACTAGAGATGCATATGAACCAAGCAGCTCATGAGTTGCTCGAGCTTGATCCAACTCCAAGCTCAACTCAACTTAATCATTACCGAGCTTGAGTAGTAAAATACTTGGCTCGAAAACTCGCAAATCTAATCGAATATATATATATATATATATATATATATATATATATATATATATATATATATATATATATATATATATTATTTATGCTATATATTATTAATTTAATATTTTGAAATATAATATTATGTTATTTTAAGCATATTTTCTTAATTATAACAAAGGCTCAAATTCGATCTCGAGTATTCATGCTTAGCTTGAGTTCCTTTCAAAATTTGGCTTAAGTTCAACTTGCTCAGAGGCTAAGCTAGAACTAGATTAATTAGATCCCACAAACTCGACTCGAATCGACTAGAAATACTAATATATAAATAAGGGGATTGATAACCTACTCTCTATTATGGTAGGTTATCAATCTACCCATTTTTCGTTGGACAAAAAATACCCTTATTTTTTGTAACTTTTAAGGGTGCTTTATGTCTTTTTACAATCTCACATTTACTCACCCTCTTAACCCCTCCAATTAATGCTCTCCCTCTCTCTCTCTCTCATACATACACATACATACATACACACACATACATACACATACATACATACATACATACATACACATACATACATACACACACATGCATACACATACATACATACATACACATACATACACACATACATACATACATACACATATATACATAAATACCTAGACATACATACATACATAGACATACATACATACATATACATACATGCATACATATGTATGTACATACATGCATACACACACACCGGAGAGAGAGAGAGAGGAAGAGAGCATTAATTGGGGGTTGAGAGGGTGAGTTAATGTGAGATTGTAAAAAGACATAAAGCACCCTTAAAAGTTACAAAAAATAAGGGTATTTTTTGTCCAATGAAAAATGGGTAGATTGATAACCTACCATAACAGAGAGTAGGTTATCAATCCCCTATAAATAATATATGCTATTTTAATTAGTATTATCAATCATTCATTTGGTTTCGTCCTCTCTAAAAGTGTGTTTGTTAAAAAATAGGCTTTAGTGTTAAAATATTTGTAGAAGAATATATATATTCTATCATATTTGATATATCTTAGGAATTATATATACTTGTGTACAAGTGCCATACAAGTCGTTATGTGATTTCTAAAATTAGTCTGACAAAATCATGCTAACAAAAAAATACTGATTGATACAAGATTATGCTAATTAAAAAAAATAATACTGACCGATACAGAATCATGGTAAAAAAAAAAAAGTTGATACGTAATTTCTAAAATTATTCTAATATTTAAAATTATTATGCAACGCTTTGGTTAACAAACCAGGATAACCCAAAATTCCTCCTCGAATTAACAAATTGACCAATCTGAGCCGTTCGATCTCTGGGACGCACAGAGTCAACGGTCTGCATTCCATGATATTGATGGCTCAGCTTGGGACAGAAGTATACAGAGCATGAACCGGCAGGAACCCAAAGGGAACGTCGCGGGTCATCTAATATCAATATCATGCCAGCTTTCACCTGGCGACACGCGTCCACCGACGAATAGAATTCCGCGGACCCCGGAATCGAGGAAGAGGACAAAATCACCAGAGATTAACTATTAATAATTAATAAAAAAATATCGGTGTGCCCTCTCTCCCGTCCCATCCTCATCATAATGCCGTCTCCCGAAGCATTTGCCGTAGCAACCGTTGTAAGGCTCTCTTGGTTGGTTCCCTTATAAAACGATTAACGAGAATAATGTTATTATTTGTCAAGTGTTCCCTTATAAAACGATTAACGAGAATACGACCGTTATTCTACTAGATGTTACCCTTATAAAACGATTAACGAGAATAATGTTATTATTTGTCAAGTGTTCCCTTATTTTATTGCTCACTATTTATGTCCTGGTAAAATAACATATATTTTGTTAGTAACTCCACAATCCATGTAAAGTTTGCAAAACAATTTTTTAATGACTTATTTTACTATTTTGTCCATAAGAAAACCATTTCAACAACACAACATAAAAAAGTGCCATGCAAGACTATAATGTACCAAAACTTCATGAATCCCAGCAACTACTTAATCTTGCTAATCCTTTTGTACGATCATGTACCAACATCTCATGAATCGCAACAACCATTCTTATGAATCACACTAAGCATCTTCCACCATTAGAAAATGATGAAATAAATATAAGTGGCACCTAAGAACATTACTAGTGATTTTGTACTATAGAACTGAAAACTTGATTGTTGTTTTGGTCACCAATCCTTCTGGATCGCATCAATCTAGCTAGGGACCGTTGGGGTCTCAAAACTCTTGTTGCTGGAATATAGATCCGGGGGCGACCACTGGACCAAGAAGGTGGGGCTCCGGTGAGAATTGGCAGGCTGCGGGTGGCGGCGGTCCGTCGGCGGGCGGCGTCCTCCGGGGAACCTGCAAGAAACCGGTGGCCGGGATTTCCGGCGCCGGCCCTCCGATGCTTAAGTCAGAGAGTAGGAAATATAAGTAGAAGCAATCATCTGTCCAGAGTTTCCGTCTCCCCCCCTTTATGGAAGAGGGGTTTCCCTTTTATAGTGGGGTGCTGGGTTACCTGTGATGCGACGGGACCAAGCTGTCGTATGGCTGGGCACGTCGCATGAATTAGCACACGATCATGTGAATTAATGCATTGCCGTAGAGGATGAGGCCGGGGTCAGGGAGTTGTCGCGGCTGACTAAACGCGGCCAAGCTGACTTACCGTGGAGGATTGGAGATCCGCAGACAGCGGGAGCCATGCGCATTAATTGTTGAGTAAGTCGGAGGTCTGCAGAGACCATGCGCATTAATTATTGAGTAAGCTAGAGGTCTGCAGAGACCATGCGCATTAATTGTTGCGTAAGCCCCTCAAGGCGTGATTCCGAACTGGGCCGTAGGAGGATGTGACAGTAGCGGGCAGTTGGTGAGGTCTGACTTCTAGGGATCGGATGCCTTCCGAGATCGGGCGCTTTCTAGGTCGGGCGTTCCGAGGTTGAGGGTCCAGGGTTGGGCGCCTAGTAGGGCGTCAGGTGGTCCGAGGTCGGGCGCTAGGTCGGTCGTTCGAGGTCGGGCGCTAGGTCGGTCGTCCGAGGTCGGGCGCTAGGCCGGTCATCCGAGGTCGGATGTCCGAGCTCGGACGACCAGGTCGGTCGCCCGAGGTCAGTCGTTCGGATTAGGGCGCTTCCGATCACGTGCTAGCGACGCGCCTACGTACTTGAGGGGACTTGTATTTTTCCCAACACTACTCTCCGACTTCCGAGTTCGGGCTGCTTGCGAGCTCGGACGTTAGAAGTAGTTTGCTTTTATTGCGGTGATGGGGGCCAGGGAGACTTAAATTATGCTGGCGCTCCGCGCGCTTCGGGGTGTTTTTAATGGGGGAAAGGAGGCGACGCCCTTTCGCCCTTCGAGGTTGTTTCGAGTAGCGGGCTCATAATGGGGCTCCGAGATCCGATGGGACAGCGCCTTGGTCCCGTATCCGAGACGTCCGTCAAGAATAAATGCACCGCTTCGGTTCTCGGGGCTGACAGGTGGCGCAATCCGGACGGGAGGCGGGCTTTAGCCTCGTCGATCTGAGCCGTCGAGAGGGGCTATATAAACCCTCGACTTCGCCCTAGAAAGGTCTCGCTTGTTTGGTACCGCCGGTGTCCTTCCTCTTTTCTTCTTTCCCGACTGCGACTGAGCCTTCCCGGCGACGTTCAGAGGCGATTTCCGGCGATACCCTGGGACGGTCTCCGGCGGCCTTACAGTAGGTCGTTCTCCCACATTGGCTTGGAAACCCTTTTTCTTTCTTTTCTTTAAATACCTGCTTTCTTCTCTTTCTTCGTCTTCGTTTCTCGATGTTTTCTTCGTCCCCCCTTTTTCCCCTCGAGATGGGTCTTGGTCCTAGTGAGGTTGGGTCTACTTTGACCGAGGAGGAACTGGAGTTGGTCCGTTCCCGGTTTTTTTTCCGACCCGGGTTTCGTCTCGAACTCGCAGGGTCGGAAGATCGGGTAACGAGACCTCCGCCAGGTCAGATCGGGGTGTACGTCGATGCACTCTGGGCCGGCCTGCGGTTCCCCTTGCATGAGTTCGTAAATGATTTGCTGGTGGAGTACCAGCTCGCCCCGGCTCAGCTCACTCCGAACTCGTGGAGGATCATTGTCGGGTTCGCTTCCCTCTGCCTTGCGCATGGGATCCCGACCTCAGTGAGTGTATTCCGCTGGTGTTTTATGTTAAAAACGAACCCGGCGGATGTAAAGTGGTTATACTTTGCCTGGAGGAGCGGCCTGTCGCTCTTCCGAGGTGCCCCTTCCCTATTCATGAGTGGAAGGGGAAATTTTTCTTTCTTTCTTCCGAGCTCTCGTGGGGGTTCGATCCGAGGTGGGGGCGTCCCGGGCTGAAGGCCCTGAACAGGCTTAGTGGTCTTTCGGTGGAGGAGCAGAGGGCCTTTGACGCTCTGCGGAGTCTTGGGAGGGACATCCTTCTGACCGAGTTCTTGATCGAGGAAGCTCTAATGCACGTCGGCCTGAGCTCGGCGCGCCCCGAGGGTAAGGGCAGTTGTACTGCTCCTTCATTTTTCAGTTCTCACCCCCATCTGTTTCTTTCCTTTGCTTTCTTGACATTAGTCCGATACTTAACAAAAATCTTCCTTTCTTTGTTTCAGATATTCCTCACATGCCGACCAGCAATGCGTCCTTCTTCGCCTGACTAAAGAGGAGGTCAGATGAAGCCGGCGGGGCTCTACCCAAGCCCCGCAAGAAGGCCAAGCTGGCTGCCACTTCTACCCCTGCCGAGGCGAGGGGCTCGGGGGCTGGGGCCCCGGGGTCTTCCCGAGGCAGAGCTCCAGTTCTCGAGCGCGCGAGCTCGGGCTCCGGGGCGTTGGGCTCGGCTTCTCCGACCCGCCCTGCTCTCACTCCCCAGCGGGCGAGCCGGCCAGTCATCCGTCTGCGGCGCTCGGGACCTGAGCCGAGCAGGAGCCCCGAGGTTCCGGGCCCGTCCCGTCCCGTTACCATGGGCTTGGGCGGGGCGAGCTCCTCAGGGGCCGGAGGGCGCTCTGAAGGGGGATCAGATGAGCCAGAGTCCCCGATCCCGAAGGGCAGCTCGGCCTTCCGGGATGGCGATGTCGCGCGGGCTGTATTTCGCCGCGCGATGCTCCCAGCTGACCGGGCCGAGTTCGGAGCTCTCGGCCTCGAAGAGATTGTCGACCAGACGTATTGTAACACTGCTCGGGTAAGATGCCTTCTTATCTTGGTCTTATTCATCGGTATTTCCTTCATTCTTACTCATTGCTATTTTTCCTGCAGCATATTCATGAAGTAGACACTCTGGTATTCATTGCCTCGGAATGCCAGAACGAGTCTCGGCGATTCCAAAAACAATTGGAGTCAACCGAGAAGAGGCTTGCCGAGTCGGAGGCCGCACTGGCGGAAGCTGTAGCGCGGAGGGAGGCCACAGAGGCGGGTCGGCAAGCCATTGTTGATGAACTCGAAGAGGAGAGGGCCGCCCACTCCTTGACGAGATCAGCACTGCGCGCCTCCGAGGCGCGCTTGGCCGAGGCCCATTATGAAGCCGCCGGCCACAAGTACGAGGGCAGGGTCCTCCGTCTGAAGGTTGAGCAGCTCGAGGCTCAGGAGAAGAGGGCGCTCGAGCGAGCTGAGAATGCCGTGGAGCTCTTCAAGGAGTCGGAAGAGTTTCGCGACATGCTGGAGGAGAAAACCGTGGACGGGTTCCTCCGGGGCTTCGAGAACTTCCGAAGGCAGATGGCTCGATATTGCCCCCAGCTCGACCTATCGGGGATCCGTCCGAGGATGGGCCTAAGTGATGAGACCGAGGACGAGGTCCCCACAAGCATTGCGGCCGAGGAGGAGCTCGCCGAGATCGAGGCCGGTATGGCCGATCAGGCGGCATCGGAGGCTCCTCCCGAGGAGGTCGCCGAGGAGGCTTGCGGGGCCGCTGACGAGGCCCCGACTGAGGTTGCTGCGGAGGGTTCGGTGCCAGTGCCTGCCGAAGGCCCTCAGGTTATCTTTATAGATGACCTTGAGGGTGATGCTGGTGTAGCCGCCGTTCTCTAGGGCTTAGCTTCTCCTTTTGCTTTTCTTTTTGTTGTAAACGAGGTCGGCCTTCTAACTCGTTGTTCGGCCGACCCTCAATTTTGTACTTCAGCCTTTGGGCTTTTTATTAATGAAAGAATATCCTTTGCCAATTTGTATTCGCCCTCCTTTCTTTCTTTCGCGCGATGATTTCTTCTAAGTTTCCGAGTTCGGCTAAGCTCTCAGGCTCGAACTCTGTAGACTTGGGTTCGAGACATTCTCACTAAGCTATTAGGCTTAGCCCCGGTTCTAGGTGCTGAGCTCAGGCCTTAAGAGCTAGGTCCTTGAGCTCGGCCAGGTTCGCAAACCTTAGTCTCGTGGTGCTAGGTTCCGACTGCGTTTGCTAGGGAAAGCTCCAAGCCTAGATTTTTAGAAAAATTCATCGAGTCTTTGAGCTCGGATGCGAATCTTACCGAGCCCTTAAGTTCGGCTTTTGGACCCCGAAGGGGTTTCGTCAAGCCCTTTGGTTTGCCTTTCGAGAAACTCAGCTAAGCCTTTGAATTTGGCTACCCGGTCGCAAGCTTACGAAAGGTCTCGGGGTCAGTCTCCGAGGAGACTGTAAATCGAAACCGCGTTGTTGTTAGGGCCCTCACGATGGTTGGCCTCAAACTTAGTTGAGGTACCAACAAATGGGGCAAAGATTTATGATGGGTGCCTTGGCACTGCCGAACTCAACCAGAGTATTAAAGGTCGAGGCCGTCGCTGTGGGCCGGCGCCGATCTTTCGATATTTGGGCTTAGCCGGCCCCCCACTCGGAGGGGTCTATATAGATCAACATGGAGATCATCAACAAAGAGAGCATGCACGAGGTCGGTGGGACCTCGGCCTTAGATTTACCTAGAGAAGGATCCCGACTTTGGTCGGGGGAAGTCCCGGGTTTACTCGGGATCTTGCCGGTGGTACGTGTGTAAACAAATGAAATGGAGTAGGTGCCGAGTGGGATGTACCTCTTGCACCTTCGAGAGCGAGCGCTCCATGTTGAAGCGGGCTGCATTGTTTCTTGGTTAGCTTTCGGAGGCGTCTTTTGGCTTGGGGTCCGTTTCGGGAACGCCGGCGAACCGGGAGATGCTGCCATTGTCGGAGATTTTAGCGGGTGTTGTTTCGTTGTCGCCGTCAAGTATCCCGGAGGGCCGCGAAGGCACTATCCCCGATCTTCCGAGGTCGAGAGAGCTGGGCTTGCTGTCGAACTGGGGGTACTTTCCGAGGTTGAGGGAGTTTGGGACTCTACGGTCGACACACGGGGCATCCCGACCTTAGTCGAGGTATCGAGCACGAGGTCGAGGGAGCTTGAGCTCGCTGTCGACCTGGTGATGCTTCCCGAGGTTGAGGGAGTTTGGGACTCTACGGTCGACACACGGGGCATCCCGACCTTAGTCGAGGTATCGAGCACGAGGTCGAGGGAGCTTGGGCTTGTTGTCGACCTGGTGACGCTTCCTGAGGTCGAGGGAGTTTGGGACTCTACGGTCGACAAACGGGGCATTCCGACCTTAGTCGAGATATCGAGCACGAGGTCGAGAGAGCTTGGGCTCGCTGTTGATCTGGTGACGCTTCCCGAGGTCGAAAAAGTTTGGGACTCTACGGTCGACACACGGGGCATCCCGACCTTAGTCGAGGTTTCGAGCATGAGATCGAGGGAGCTTGGGCTCGCTGTCGACCTGGTGACGCTTTCCGAGGTCGAGGAAGTTTGGGACTCTACAGTCGACACACGGAGCATCCCGACCTTAGTCGAGGTATCGAGCACGAGGTCGAGGGAGCTTGGGCTCGCTGTCGACCTGGTGACGCTTCCCGAGGTCGAGGAAGTTTGGGACTCTACGGTCGACACATGGAGCATCCCGACCTTAGTCGAGGTTTTTGAGGGAGATCGAGGCCGAGCTCGTTGTTGATGTAGCATGGCGTTAATCCTTTAACTGGGGGATCCAAGCTTGGTCGGGCATCCGAGCTTGGCCGGGCATCCGAGCTTGGTCGGGCATCCGATCTTGGCCGGGCATCCGAGCTTGGTCGGGCATCCGAACTTAGTCGGGTTTTCTGAAGTTCACAAATGTTTTACCGTTAGGAAAGGCGTAGAATAATCAAAGGAGAACTATGAATAGATTAGCACAGAGAGGAGGAGGGCGAGAGTCGCGTTTCCAGGTGTCGAAGACCCCTAGGAGTTCTATTGGTAATACATCCGAAGGTTCTCGGAGTTCCAGCTCCGTGGAATGAGGGTCCCTTCAAGAGACTCCAACTTGTATGCTCCGGGCCGCTGGACTCGTGCGATCCGGTAAGGTCCCTCCCAGTTCGGGGCTAGCTTCCCCCGCTCGGTTGGCTGAGAGGCTTCAGCTCTTCTGAGGACGAGGTCCCCCACTTTGAAAAGCTTGGGCTTGACTTTGGAATTGTAGTATCGGGCCGTTTTCTGCTGGTATCTTGCCATGCGGACTCGGGCGACCTCTCTTGTTTCTTCAATGAGGTCCAGATTGTTCCTGAGCTGAGAAGAATTGGAGTCGGCGTCGTAATGCTCCACCCTCGGGGAGGGGAGGCCAATTTTCAAGAGGATAACAGCTTCCGTCCCATATGCCAGGTTGAAAGGGGTCTCGCCTGTGGGTAGTCGGAACGTAGTCTAGTAGGCCCAGAGAACATTGTACAAGTCCTCGACCCACTGTCCTTTGGACCGATCGAGCCTGGCCTTGAGCCCCTGCAAAATGGTGCGATTTGTTACCTCGGTTTCTCCATTTGTTTGGCCTTGAGCCTCCCTTCCTCTAGCGCCAACTGTTGCTGGAATATGGACCCGGGGGCGACCACTGGGCTAAGAAGGTGGGGCTCCGGCGAGAATCGGCGGGCTGCGGGTGGCGGCGGTCCGTCGGCGGGCGGCGTCCTCCGGAGGACCTGCAAGAAACCGGTGGCCGAGGTTTCCGGCGCCGGCCCTCCGATGCTTAAGTCAGAGGGGAGGAAATATAAGTAGAAGCAATCATCTGTCCAGAGTTTTCGCCTCCCCCCCTTTATGGTAGAGGGGTTCCCCTTTTATAGTGGGCTGCTAGGTTACCTGTGATATGACGGGACCAGGCTGCCGTATGGCTGGGCACGTCGCATGAATTAGCACACGATCATGTGAATTAATGCCTTGCCATAGAGGATGAGGCCGGGGTCAGGGAGTTGTCGCGGCTGACTAAACGCGGCCGAGCTGACTTACCGTGGAGGATTGGAGATCCGCAGACAGCGGAAGCCATGCGCATTAATTGTTGAGTAAGCCGGAGGTCTGCAGAGACCATGCGCATTAATTGTTGAGTAAGCTAGAGGTCTGCAGAGACCATGCGCATTAATTGTTGCGTAAGCCGCTCAAGGCGTGGTTCCGAACTGGGCCGTAGGAGGATGTGACAGTAGCGGGCAGTTAGTGAGGTCTGACTTCTAGGGATCGGATGCCTTCCGAGATCGGGCGCTTTCTAGGTCGGGCGTTCCGAGGTTGAGGGTCCAGGGTTGGGCGCCTGGTAGGGCGTCAGGTGGTCCGAGGTCGGGCGCTAGGTCGGTCGTCCGAGGTCGGGCGCTAGGCCGGTCGTCCGAGGTCGGATGTCCGAGCTCGGGCGACCAGGTTGGATGTCCAAGCTCGGGCGACCAGGTCGGTCGCCCGAGGTCATTCGTTCGGATTAGGGCGCTTCCGATCACGTGCTAGCGACGCGCCCACGTACTTTAGGGGACTTGTATTTTCCCCAACACTTCTCATTTTCATCAGAGAGCAATGTAATTGTTATTATTTATTTATTTCAGTAGCAGAGCAATGATGTGGATCCTACAATATGCCAATGATGCAAAAATGCCTTAAGCCTTCATCTTTATTGTTTTCCTGCTGTCATTTTAGGTATGCCAAAGAAATTTGGTGGCCTAGCATTTCCTCAAGTGTGCTAGAGAATTTATTTTCTAGCTGGGAAAAGTTTCAAGACAAGTATCTAATAGCTAGCAAGAGATAAACAGAAATGTTTTGACTTTCAAGAACTTTCGCCACCATTAGACTATCATTCAATGAAGATAGACTTGAAGATGATAATGTTCAAATCACCACTTTTCCTAAAAGCTTAAGCTTATAGAATGAGGTAGATTTATTTATATATTTTATATTTTCTTACACTCTCCCTCACATGTGGGTCGGACTTTCCTTTAATGGGCAAGCCCAACATGTGAAATTTTTAATAATGGGGTTAAAGAGTGCGGAGACAGGGTTCGAACTCAAGACCTCTGCTCTGATACCATGTTAGAGATGTTGGGAATTGTATCCTAAGAGTCAATCGTCAGTGCGCTGATGATTAAATTTTGTAAATAAATTAACAAATTAATAAAATATTATTTGGCATTGTTCATCATTTCATTGTACATCTTCAAATGAACTCTTATATGATGAAGTCCATAAGACTTGTTTTATGATAAAGGAGGATTTATCTTCAAGTCCTTAAAACTGTTCGCGATCAAATGATATGCTGTTACTAGGACGACAGCATTATTGAGATTAGGTCGTTGTGTGACATATACGTTGGTTGTCCTCTTAACCAAGAAGTGTGGAGACACTGATACACAGGTGAAGTGTAGGAGTACATTTCACTGAACGTGACCAATTTCGGAACGCTCTACTGTCAAGAGATGTTTCGAGTGGATATGGGTATAAGTTTGGCCCTCTGATCTGAGACCGCAACATGTGACTAGCAAGCAACTCACTGTACTACCTGAATTTTTAATTCAGTGATGGAAGGTCACTGGGTATAGTTAAGTACTTGCGTAGTCAATTGTGAGTCAAGATGGAATTGACCCCTTCCGGAAACAGGAGATAATGCCTTGTGTTCAATTTAGCAAAACCTTGGCCAGGGTAATCCTTGTGAGAAGTCACAGGATTTCTAAAGTTGAATCACATCATGGATGCACTTATTACAGAGTTGACAGAACTCTGAAGTCATCCTGGCATTTAGGAGTCATAGGGATAAATTATACGGTAACCATAGTCCAAGGGTTCTTGAATGTTGCTTTGCGATCATTCGTCCTATCCGGACGTCGGGTACCATTGTTAGATGGTCATTTCGATTAGTACAAAAAGTTGTTCTTGTGCTACCGGCTTAGGTTCGAACCTATGGGGTCACACGTATAGAAGTTTCTAGGTTGATCAAATGGCTAATTAATGATTAAAAATCATTCAGGGATAATTTGGTCAATTCGATTGACAAAATTATCCTAAGCAAAAGTTGCATTAAAATAATTCTTGAATTATTGGAGGGTTAATTAGTAATTGGATTACTAATAAATTCAATTTGATTGAATTATTGGACTTTAATTAAGCCAAATTGAATTAGATTCAATTTGGGCTAAATTAGGGTTTGACTTTAGTCAATTAAGAGTCATTATTATGAAGAATTAAGTGAAATTAATTGCAATTGGATTGCAATTGGGCTGAATTAATGAGCCAAATCAAATTGGATTCGACCTAAATTAATTTAGGTTCATGATTGGGTCAATTTGATTAAACCAAGGTTTGTACGGATTTTAAAGACCACATGTCGTCGTAGGATGAATATGACTTAAGTCATGTTCACACTATGCAGACTTTAAAGTCCACACGGCGTCATAGGATGCATGCTCCCAAATTAATTAATTCTTCTAATAAGATTAGGAATCCTAATGTGATTAAAAAATTAATCAATTGATTAAGTAGACACATGTCATGCATCTATGAGCACAAGGATTGGACACTTGGCATTAATCCAAGGGTGGGTTATAGTCCCATACTCCTAATAAGATTAGGAGAAGCCCTAAACCCAATCTATAAAAGGGTAGCAAGAGAGACATTATGAATCAATTCTTTCCTCTTCCTCTCCACGCCAAGGGTTTATGATTATGATTTTTTTTAAGAACTTAGAGTTCTGAAAAATTCAGAAAAGGGTCACTTCATTACTTCTCCTTTTCTCCTTCTTCATCTCATAAGATGAATCAAAGGTTGATTGATTTTAGGAAGAACAAAATCAGCCACAGCAGGGTTCCACGCAAGCTAGCACTTCCGTGGGATCAGATCAACCCGGAGCTTCGCGTGGATCATCCGTAGAGGCCAGACACGTGTGTGGCTACGAGGCTCGACTTTCAGATCTTCAAATCCAACCTCTTCATCATAAGGTATGAGATTTATTTTATCTTAGTTAGGTTTAGAACTTAACAAGGGTTGCTTATTTTCTAATTCTATGACTAATCATGCTTATAGTTATTTTTACATAAATAGTTTAAACATTTCTTTAATTTATTTTTGAGATATGATCTCCCTTGCATGCTTGGAATTAAAGAGTTTAATTCTATCTTTTCGCTGCATTTTTCTGAAAATTTTTTAAAATCACATGCATGCAAAAACCGGCTTTTTCTTTCAAGAGAAACTATGACATAGACAGAAAATTGAGGAGAAATGTTTTCTCTATATTTTATAAACAGAAGCGTACAACATATATATACACAACTCTAGGGAATAAGGATCGCTTGAATGGTGGCTGAGATATGGAATATACAGTAATGATAAATTTATATGGAGAGAGAATCAGGAGAGGTCAACGATTTGATGAGTTGTGAGATTTGTATAGCTGTAATATATTCCTTAAATGGTGGTTGAGATATGGGATATATAGTAATGGTAGATTTATCCATGGTGGCTAAGATATACCGAGCCGTAATGGGATATATTCCATAAATGGTGGATTTGTATAGCTGTAATACTCCCCCTCAAGTTGGAGCATGGAGGTCCGTAATGCCCAACTTGCATAGAATGTGGTGGAAAGAGTCACAACCCAAGGCCTTTGTAAAGATATCTGCGAGCCGTGAATCAGCAGACACATGGGCAGTGGAGATCAGCTTGGCACAAAGTTTTTCACGAACAAGGTGGCAATCAATTTCAATGTGTTTCGTTCGTTCGTGAAAAACAGGATTGGCAGCAATATGGAGGGCAGCTTGGTTGTCACAGTAAAGCCGCATGGGTTGTGGATGAGGAATGGCAAGATCATGGAACAATTGATTTAACCAAACAAGTTCACAAGTTGTGGTGGCCATGGCACGATATTCAGCTTCGGCAGAGGCGAGAGACAGTAACTTGTTTCTTCGTGCGCCATGAAATGGGACTAGAACCGAGTAGAATAAAATAGCCAGTAGTGGAGCGGCGAGTAATACGACAGCTGGCCCAATCAGAGTCGGTGTAGCCATAAATCTGAAGATCGAATCATGAAGGAAAAAATAAGCCTTTGCCTGGCGAAGACTTGATGTATCTGAGAATGCGAAGAGTGGCTTCATAATGAGGTTGGCGAGGTTGATGCATAAACTGACTCAAAAGGTTGATAGAGAAGACAATATCTGGTCTGGTAATAGTGAGGTAGATGAGACAGCCGATGAGACGGCGGTAAGAGCTTGGATCAACGAGAGGGTCACCATCATGATCAGTAAGCTTCAGATTCTGCCCCATAGGGAAGGTGGCTGGGCGAGCACCAAGGTGGCCACTATCGGCAAGAATATCCAAGGCATATTTTCGCTGGTTGAGGAAAATGCCGGTGGGAGAGCGAGCAATTTCAAGGCCAAGAAAATATTTGAGAATGCCAAGATCTTTGATTTTGAAATGTGTGGTAAGAAAGTCCTTAGTCTTGGTGATAGCCTGAAGGTCATTACCTGCTACAAGAATATCATCCACGTAGACAAGAATGACAGTAATAGAATGATGATCAGAAAGAGTAAAAAGAGAGTGATCAGCTTGCGATTGGTGGAAACCAGCAATAAGAAGGGCAGAAGAAAGCTTGGAGAACCAATTACGGGAAGCTTGCTTGAGACCATATAGAGATTTATGGAGTCGACAGACTCGAATCTCCCCCATACGACAATAACTCGGTGGCGGAGTCATGTAAATTTCCTCATCAAAATCTCCATGGAGGAATGTATTATGAACATCAAGTTGATGTAAGAACCAATTTTTGGCAGCGGCAACAGCAAGGACACAACGAACAGTGACCAACTTAGCAACGGGAGCAAAAGTATCATGATAGTCCAACCCTTCAACTTGAGTGTAACCCTTGGCAACAAGGCGAGCTTTATGGCGTTCAATAGAATCGTCCGCTTTACCCATTTGCAGCCAATGGGTTTCTTTCCATGAGGAAGAGATTGGAGGGACCAAGTGTGGTTGTTGTCTAATGCTTGAATCTCGGATGCCATGGCGTCATGCCAATGGGAGTAGCGAGCAGCTTCAGAATATGACCGGGGTTCATCCTGTGCAGACAAGGAGGAGAGAAAAACAAGGTGTTTGGCGGTAAAGCGAGAGTAAGAGAGAAAACAATGAAGAGAATGGGGATTACCTGCCGAGGACTGATTGGATGAGGAAGGCGTAATGGATCTATGGGGCAAGGTGGGGCATACATAATCACGAAGATAAGAAGGATGAGTGATGGAGCGTTTTGGGCGAGGAGGTGGTAGAGACAGGTTAAGAGGAGGATCAGAAAAAAGGGATGGGGAAGAGTTAGAAAGAGGGGACATTGGAGATAGGTGGTCAATAGGAGACATAGGGTTGGGAATGACTGTGGTGAAGGGATTGGGTTGAGTAGATTGAAATGGAAATTGGTTTTCAATGAATGTAACATCACGGGAAATGAAAACTTTCTTGGACTCTAGATCATAAACTTTATAAGCTTTGTGAGCATGAGGGTAACTAAGGAAAATACATCGTAAGGCTCTAGGTGAAAATTTTTCACGAGAAGAATGAAGTGTGTGTGCATAGCAAAGACATCCAAAAACACGCAAGTGATCATATTGAGGGGGGATATTAAAAAGCAACTCATGAGGGGATTTGTTCTCAAGATTGGGAGATGGAATGCGATTTATAAGATGAGCGGCAGTTAACATGCATTCACCCCAAAAAATGAGAGGGAGGTTGGCTTGAAAACGTAAAGCTCGAGCAACATTAAGAAGGTGTCGATGTTTACGTTCTGCAACGCCATTTTGTTGGGGGGTCTCAACACAAGTGCGTTCATGAAGAATGCCATGGTCATGGAATAAATTTTGCATAGAATGAGATAAAAACTCTTGACCATTGTCGGTGCGGATATGGTGAATGGTGGACTGAAATTGATTTTTTATAAGAGAAAAAAAATGTTTGAGACATGTGAATGCTTCAGATTTGAAACGCATAAGGTAGACCCATGTATGGCATGAAAAATCATCAACAATTGTTAGAAAATAATGAGCGCCGGTAAAAGATGGAGTGGGATATCCTCCCCAAATATCACAATATATTCTATTAAAAATGGTTGTGCTTTTATTGCGATTCAAAGAAAAGGGTATTCGAGTATGTTTAGCCCGAATACAAACATCACAATGTGAAGATATATTAGCAAAAGAAAGATTTTTACATAAACTAGAAGCAGGATGTCCAAGACACTGGTGCCATAAAGATGGAGCAATGGTGCGGAAAATGGTAGATGCTAAGTGTGAAGAAAAATTGCCAGAGGATTTTAGATAATAGATGCCATCACGAGCTTCACCCATTCCAATCAGCTTCCTCGTGCGCAGGTCCTGAAAAACACAAAAGGTAGGAAATAAAAGGGCTACACAATTAAGAGCTTTGGTGATTTTATTTATGGACAAAAGATTGAATTTAAAAGTAGGAACATAGAGGACATTAGATAAAGAGAGAGTGGAGGATAATCAAATGGTACCAAAGCTAGCAATGGGAACAGTCTCACCTGTGGGAAAAACAATAGGATTTTCATGTGTAATAGGATGACAAGTTTCAAATAAGGACTTATTAGGAGACATGTGGTCAAATGCACCACTGTCTAAGACCTAGTCTGATTTATGTGAAGAAGAAACCATATGACAACTAGACAAAGAAGCAATACCAGAAAAATTTGCTGTTGGGTTACAAGAAGGTGAGAGAAGGTCCATCAATTGCCTACATTGCTCTGCCGTGAGGCCTGGTATTGCACTTTCAGTTGTTGTGGATGGATTTTGTCCGCTGGTTGCATGATGGGCAGCATGTTGTGCGTTCTGTTTGCTACCATTAGAGCGTAAATTCTCTCTTGAGTGGTCCTAATTTGCAGGATACCCTATGATTTTGTAACATGAATCCTTCCAATGACCAGCTTTTCCACAATGATCACATTGTGGTCGTCCTCTTCCTCTACCTTTAGAATTAGATGGGCGTGAATTAAAATTCTGGCGACCTACAGACATAGCAACAGAATCTGTAGAGATTGAAGGTAAGTGTAATAGCCGCTATTACTCTTCCTGATGAAGGATGTGTTGGGAACCCGCCCATGCCGCAGAAAATTAAAAAAATTTCAGATGGCAGCGGAATTGGCATGCGCGGGATTAACGTTTATCTCATGAACGTTATTGAAAACCGTTCGTAGATAGATTAGGATTAAAAACTTTTAATAACATTAGGAAGATCAAATCTTCACCTTGTGTGGGTAGATGATCACTGCAAACTGAAGTTCGTAGTTTAGGATGAAGGCTTGCTTGAAGCCGCACACGTGTCCGGCCTCTACGGGTATCCACATGAAGCAGAGGACCAATCCAAATGCTCCAATCTCCCCGGGGTGCTAGCTCCCTTGTAGAGATATATTTTGATGGCTGATGTCCTCCCTTTGAATCAACCCTTGATTGTGCTTGGGAGGAGGAAGAAGAAGGATGAAGAGAGGAAGAGGAACAAAGCCCTTGTAGCCTTCTTTCTTTTCCCTGCTTTGGAAGAAGGAAGGGAGGAGGAGGAGGCCACCAAGGCCTTCTTCTTTTCTTCTCCTTGCTTGCGGCTGAACCAAGAGGAGGAAGAGAGGGGCCGTATGGCTGAGGAGGAGAGGGCTTCAATACCCTAGCTGCTGCCCCCTTCTTCTTCTTAAAAAGGATGTGGAGCTCCTAACATTTAGGAGCTCCATATTAGATTCCTTAAGAGGGGCGCCGGCCCCTCTTGGGTTGCCGACCAAGAAGCAAAAGGAGGAGGGGCGTGAGCCCCTCCCTCTTATGTTGCCCTAGTCCTCTTCTAAGGAGGATTAGGAGGCCCCTATTTGGTTTAGTCATAATCTCATTAGGCTTTAACCAAATCATGAACCATTTGGGTTCAATCTAGGTAAGTCCTAATCCAATTAGAACTCAAATCAATTATGACTCAATTGAACTCTTCAATCCTAATCCAATTAGGAGTCTTGTTAATTCATTAGATTAATAATTAATTAGAACTTAAAAAATTCTAATCCAATTAGGATTTATTCAATTTTAGTCCTAATCCAATTAGGACTCTAATTTGAATCCGAAGTCCTAATCCAATTAGGATTTCTAGGAATCCTATTCTAAGTACGAATCCAAATTGAATTCAAAATTCTAATTCAATTAGGATTGTAGGAATCCTACTCCAAGTAGGACTCCCAGTCCTACTCCAAGTAGGACTTCCAGTCCTAATCCAATTAGGACTCCAGGAATCCTACTCCAAGTAGGATTTGTGTTTAAGTCCAATTAATTAATTTCCATTCTTCCTTCTTCTATTGATTATCAATCGAATTGATTACTCGTGATTCATAATCACTTTTCAACCATCGGATCGGTCATTACCTCTAGTGTGTGTGACCGCATAGGTTCTATTCTGACTGGTAGTGAGATATATTGCGATCTCTATCACAATATCATTGAAAACTCTTTTCAATGGGTTGGAACGATTCTAACTCAACTCATCAGGGTTTATCGATCATCAAGATATTTTCTGTGAGTCTCACCATCCACCAGTGACACCTAGCAGCATGTAGTGGCTACCCAGCAGAATGGAATGATGAACCTCTAAGTGCAGTTATCGTATCATTCAGTCTTAGTATCGTGGATCCCTACAGTACGGAGGTCATGGACAACTCGTCAAACCCATCGTCTGTCATATGTCAAGATTTATTCGACTTAAGTTCGAGAGTAGAAAACTCTTTCTCCACTTTGCATACTACCCCGGCCAAGGTCTTACGAACTCAATCTTATAAATCACATAGGATCTCTCCTTATCTATCAAGATCGATAGATTCCATATAGGTGCATACCCTACTCCTACAGTGAACCTACTGTAGCCAATCTACTCTGCATGGACCCATATGTCTAGAGACCATGTATATGTGCAGTCAAACTACAATAACCTCACTATGAGTAGCCGAAGCACCGCAGGTCAACGGATCAGTCACACTACTGCAACATCAAGCAAGTTACTGACGAGTGGATAGACATCCAAGTGACTTCTTGTCTTGGTCACGCTCAGTACTCTTGTTCTTCAACAAGCACCTGCACTATTACTTCAGTGTCGCCACACTGTGGACTCAAGTCTCGTCCATCCATAAGAAAAGTAATATGTGCACTGATCTTATCGGATCGATCACCGTCCTCGTGATGATCCATCGATCAGGAGCATTTAGAAATTAATCACCAATGATATATGGCTCAAATTCTCAACTCTTGAGAATATGCATCATCATCTTATTAATTTCTTGAACGATTCATAGACACAATAACAATATGAATGAAAAAGATGCCTTTTATTTATTCAATAATAAATAGTCAAGTACAAAATTATGTCCTAGAATCAACAATGTGTCGGCCAGATTGGCTTCTAGGGCATACATCTAACAGGATGGAGTACACCTTGCCAACAGTGGGTAAGGGTTCCATGGCAAGAATATGGATGCGGATAGAAGTGTAAGACTCGTTGAGCCCCATCAAAAACTAGAACACCTTCTCGGTTTCTTGGATCGAATGGAGATCTTTCAGGCCACCACAAGAACAGATCGAATTCGTTTGAAGTGCTGCCAGTTCATCCCAGTATCCTTTAATGGTATTATAATAAGCCATAAGTGAGAGGTTACCTTGATTGAGAGTACAGATGTCACGTTTAAGCTTGAAAACCCGTGGGTTATTACTGTGAGAGAATCGTTCTTCCAAATCAAGCCAGACTCCTCTTGGATTGTTGCAGTAGATGATAGTGTTGATGAGAGATTTATCAATCGAGTTTAACAACCATGAAAGCACCATATCCTTGCAACGCTCCCAGACTTGAATTTCTGCAGTATTAGAAGTTGGTTTGGAAAGAGATCCATCGATAAAACCAAGTTTATTCTTGGCATTGAGGGCCATCCACATGGCGCGCTTCCACGTCGAATAATTGTCACCTGTGAGCGGCGTGGAAACAAGGATTGTGCATGGATGGTCAGATGAGTGTAAGAAGAAAGGTGAAGCAATATCACCGAAAGAATTGGGAAGAGAGGTTTCATATGATTGGAAGGAGGCTTCATGGTTGGATGTCGACATGAAGAGATGAAGGGCAAAAAATTGGATCGTTTAATGCTCTGATACCATGTTCAAATCAACACTTTTCCTAAAAGCTTAAGCTTATAGAATGAGGTAGATTTATTTATATATTTTATATTTTCTTACAGATAAGGTGCAATCTAAGTTACGATAAGAAAGATCTACATTAACACTACTCCTAAAATCGAGTCTTACTAGTCAAAACAAAGTACATGATAAAGTAAAACTAATACAAGGATAAGGAAATTAATTAATATGTTGAAAGTCAAAAAGTTCTTTCTCAACATTATAATTCGATATTTATAAGTGGCTCCTCGTAACATGTAAGATGGGTGCTACTACGTATCTTTGATACTTGTTCTTACTATTATATACTACATACCCCACTATTATCATAATAAGTATCACTACCCCACCTCTCACATTATGAATAGTAGAAAAAAGAGTGCCACTTTTAGTTTTGACAAATATCCTTGTCGTTGTATGCCTATAGCCTCCTATTGTCAAGCATGGTAGATAGAGTTGCTGCCTTTTTTTGTTTCGTTTCAAGCAAGCCAGAGAGCTCGGGATCCTTAGGAAGCTTGGTTGGTCGAGATAGAGAGCGACCCGCCAAGCATGACTAGACGAGGCCTAAATGCATATGCGGACATGCCATCGACATCGGGCTAGCTGAAAAGGTATAAGTCAACTGGAGCATAAAGAGCAACATAGGTCTAAATACCTTGTTATTCAATGATTTTCATCACTACTGCACCACCATTTGAAGAAAATTGAGTAATGTTAGACTATGGTGGAAAAAATGTAGCACTAGGCTCCAATAGGGTATAGCGCTGGGCTACGATAAAGATGCAGCATGATGGACTACAGTACAGATGTAGACTATGATAAAAAAACTAAGTTATAGCTATTTTTAGAATAAAGAACTAAGGTAAAGATAAAGATAAACTGATTAGGTTGACCGCTGAAAGATCCTCATTATAGAATAAAATTCTAATTTTATATTAGAATACATAAGTAACTACCTACTCTTAACAATTGTAATAATGTTTGCCTCCATATCTTTGTTATTCTAATAACTATTGTCAATGATCCTTCCACTAAGTAAGTATATGAGCACAATTATTCTACAATTGCTAGACCAATACTCATAGCTTATTGACCTTTAATTTATACTAATGTTGCTTGTGTTGGATGTCCCCTTTCATTCAGCCTAGAATGTAATCATTTGTTCTTGGAAATTTGAGACCGATATGATCACCATGGTCTTCTACTAGCCTATGGCCGTGACTTAATCTTTCGACCTACTAATCCACATCATGGCCAAATTCTATTTATTCAGTTTGGGTGTCCACCTTTAGCATGATTTTACAGTCAAATTCTATCCAGTATTAATAAAGAGTCACATGATTCTCATCCACTCTAATTCTACTAACTAAATTGATTTAGCACTTGCTCCTAGTCGCTAATTAGATTGTTGTGATGTGATGTAAATAAGTAGTGCTATTATTCTTCTTGCTCTTTGGGTTGTACACATATCCCTCCCACGTCATAAGTAATAGACAACCATCCTTACACATTCCGAGTGGTAATTTTGGAATACAGTGTAAAAAATTATAAATACTTTCTTTCAACAGAATTCAAAATTAAATTTATCAGATATAAACAAATACAATAATTAAATAGGATCACAGCCAATGAGAGGTGTATCCGTTCCGAGTGGATCGCACGTGCTCAACAGCGTTGGTGAGCCCAAGATTCACGTGTGTCATCAACGTGGTGCGCCACATGTCGGCCCCCTTACGCCTCAATCCCAAAAATACCCTCATACTCAATTAATTGATTGTCGACGATCACAACTAATTGGGCGTCAGAACGTAATTTCACTGTACGCCATCCCACCCGACCGATCCGGAGTGCAGGGTATAATGTGTCCTCTACACGACGCCAGACACGATCCGGTGGACCCCAGTCCTTCGGTACAGTGCGCCGCACGAAAACGACGGCGGAGGGGGCACCGATCTGGCCGCACGATAATAAAAAGGGGCCACTATCCATGGGAGTACCGTTTTCGTAATTTCATCGGTTCTCTAGGGGCATTCTGGTGCGCGGCGTTCAGAGCGCCCTTGCCGTACGGAAGACCGGCTGCGGCCGCGCTACGTGGCCCTTACGGCGTGCTACAGGGCCCGGGATCCTCGCCACATGTCGGCCTGCGGAAGGCATACGGGGACAGTGGGGGTTGAGCAAATTCGGGGCGTTCGCAACCGTTGGATGGGGGATTGGCGAGATGGATGGGTGAGATGAATGGGATAGGGGTCACGTGAAGGGAGGGCGGGGTTCTCGACGAATGGTCAAAATCTGGGGTGCGCGGGAGACGAGGATATCTTTAGACATCTTTGAACCGGGGCTGAAATAGGCAAGCAAAAGTTGGGTTACAGCCGAAAAGGGGGTGGTTCTATATACACCCCCCCTATTGCTCAGGACACCCCCCAAAAATTAAAAAAAAATTAAATACTCTCTACACCCCCCCATTTGCTAAGGACACCCCTAAAAAATTAAAAATTCCTAAATTACCCCCCACCCTCCCCACCCCCTCACCTAAATTGCTCTCTACACCCCCCAAACCCCCCCACCCCGCTCTTCCCCTCCAAAACACCCGCCGGCTTCTCCCTTCCGCCCAAAAAACCTCGCCTCAAAGCTTTAAACTTACTACCACCACCAAACACCCAGAACTAAAGAAACCCCGAAAGGAACAAAAGGAAAAAAAACCCGAACCCAATCCGAAACCCAAACAGGAACCGCAGCAAGATGAAACCTTTAAGCAACAAAACCCATCAAAAGCTCAGAAGAAACACTCACAGGAAGCGTGCTGAGTGATGTGAGCATTCTCCACTCGCGACGACGGCGAGACCAAGCAATTGCCCATGGCCGCCTCCGCCGAAAAAATCAGAGACCCATCCGAGAACTCTCCAATCTCCAAAGAGGAGCACTGAGAAGAAGAAACGGGTGGCGAAAAAAAAAATCCGATTTTGCCGCTTCTATAGCTTCTCTTCACTGATCAGAAAGCGACCCAGAGGAAGAAAGATGCGGATGGAGAGAGAGAGAGAGAGACTGCGTAGTGGGAAAGCAGGGAATTGGAGAAGAAGAGACGGCAGGTCTTCGGCCCTTCTGTTCGGCTGCACAGTGCCGGACAGAAGCCTTCTGTTCGGCACTGTGCAGCCGAACAGAAGGCTTCTGTTCGGTTGAGGGTTGCCGAACAGAAGGCTTCTGTTCGGCACTGTTCAGCCGAACAGAAGCCTTTTGTTCGGCGATCCAGTGCCGAACGGAGCACGAACCGTGAAAAAAAAAAAATTCGAAACAAGGTGGAACACGTACCTTTGCGGCCGATTCTTCGTCCCAAATCACTAGTTGCTTGTCCATGCTTCGAATGGGGCTTAAATCTCCTTCAAAGATCGCCTAAACGATGTAAATGGATCGAGGGGTTTAAGGGGGGTTTGAGGGGTGTTTTTTTTTTTCTTTTCAAAACGAAACGGAGGAGGAGGAAGGGGAGGTGTACTGAGAAAATTTCAAGGGCAATATGGTAATTACACTAAAGGTTAGTTTGGGTATTTTTTTTTTGGTTTTTGGGGGGTGTCCTTAGCAATAGGGGGGTATATAGAACCACCCCCGAAAAGGGTGTAAATTTACGTGGACAGGTGCAAGCTTGCCACTGAATTCTATTATAATCACGAAAATGCCACCATTTGTAATTAACAACGCAAATCACTTTAACCTTGGTGCTTTCAGAACTGAGCAACTCGTAAATTAACAAATGACGACCATTAAATCTCATTGTTCTTTGATATAAATGAGGGAAAAAAAAAAGAATGCTAGATTTGGGTTTGGGAATGATTTTTTTGAGCTAGTTTCATAAAACTTGGTTAGCAAGTATATAAGTAAGAAGGTCTTTCCTAAAATATAGGGTTAATAAACAAAAGCTGAAATATTTATTAAATTTTATTTTTATTATTTTTGATTCAAACATCTTTGGTCTATTCGGCAAGCGATGTTTTAGTTTGTAAAAAAGCGATAAAATCTGATAACATTGTCATCCTAGAGTCACTATCTATAATTTAATTTCTATTACAACAACTAACTTCAATATTTATAATATTATAAGGTTTATTTCAAAAGGAAATTATAACATAAGGTTTTTTATTTCCTTCTATGTACAACAATGCTGAATGTTGCAACTCTTACAAGCCACATTAAAGAAACATGGCCAACATTTTAGTAATTGTAATAAATCACTGGTTCATCATCTAAATGAAAAAAGAATAATATTCTGAAATAATGTTATTGGATATCTCACTAGACAGAATAGTTGGTTTTTGAATGTTGGTCTAAATTTTGGATAAGCATTTCATAAGACAACTATGGAGTATGAAAAGTTAAATAATCATTATCATGATGATGTTGGACGAGTTTTATGATTTCTTTTTTAGTATTTTGGCAACTTGGGGTTCCATAAATTGTTATTATGAGTCTCCTGATGTTTTCTTTAAATTTAAGCAATTAATTTTTGTGCTTCTCTATCTTCTTTGGCAAATATGATACAAGCCAAGCTGCTTTTCCTAAAAGAGACTCACTATTGGAAAAGATGTCAATCCTGACTCTTATACGTCGACGCTAGGCCCAGTCCATTGACCGTCCCACATATAAATATGGCTTGTGGGCTGATTCAGAGAGGTCAGGGCCCATTAGGGGCTGACCATGCCCTGTTGTATATGAGAGAAGGAGAAAAAGACTCTCGTTAGGAGTTTTCTTCTTTTTCTTCCAATTCCGACAGGATCGAAGCCATCTAAGTTCATCTATAACTCGAGGACATCATTTATTTAATCCTCCTCCTCTCTAAGGCCCTCCAAGATGGTGATCGCATCTCCTCTCTCTTACTTTGAAATCGCAACTGCTCCTCACTATGCTTGCCGGAAATTGAGGTCGTCGACGCCTTCAGAGCTGAGGTAACACTCCGATCTTTCTTCCCTTTTCTTTTTCTTCTTTGGATGACTAAGATTCATGGCCGTCCACTCGAAAAAAGGATCCCCTATTTTGCTCTATTTTTGCCAGATCACCACGATCACAGCCGCCAGTTGCATCCCTTCTTCCTCTATTTTGCCAAGAAGGAAGAAGAAGAAAGAAAAAAAGAATAGGAGAAAGAGAACCATCCCTCTCATTCTCTCTCATGTTTTCTCTCTCTTCTCTCTCTATCCCCCCTAAAAAGTCCTATAGATCCATGAACCGAGTCTCATAGACTTGATCTATAAACTTGAGTTGACCCCTACAAAGGGCCCTAAGGATGTCTTGGTGATTAGGTTGCCTATTAGAACAATCATCCCGGCCCTATTGAATGTCCCTGAAACTCCATTAATGAGCCATATTGATTAATCTTGCCCTGATCAAGTCCGATTCATTGAGTGAAACGTCTAGACCTGACTCACACGAAACCACCGTACGCTTGATCAAGTCTTCTCAAATTATTTATTTAAAGTTATTATTTAGAAATTAATTTTGCTATTAATATTCCAAATAAGCCTAACGGAGTCGCCCAATGAAGTTTGATAGTCTAAGATAAAAGAGGTAAGTAAGTCTTATACTTCTTACTAGTTTTTGAACTTGGAAGTAACCCTAACACTCCTTATTAATTTTTAAATATTTATTTATTTTTTCGTATTGTAAAAATATAAAAATAGGATTAAATATTGATGATATTATATTTTCTTAAAATCAAGGATCAAGCATACGATATTATGAAACTCATGATTTATTGTGAAATAATAGTTTCATGATTGTTTTACTATTAAGCACTATTTATAAACTATAAACTCCATATTTATGAAATTTATATTTTTGTTATGAAAAGAATATTTTCATGATTATTTTACTGTTAAATGCTTATTTATGGGATGAACTCTATAAAGCCATTTAATGATTTATTTATGTATGATTCAAAAAAATATGATCAAAAAATATAATTTAAGAAAAATTATTTTAAAAACTATGGCAAAAAGGCTCTTAGATAGTTATATATGGCTCCTAAAAGTGGAGTAAATCTACATCCAGCTGCATACGACCCTACCAATGATTAATAGTAGTTGATATACAACCCTATTAGCAGGTAATAGTAGTTGGCATATGATCCTGCCAACGGATAATAGTAGTTGTTATACGACCCTACCAATGGATAATAGTCATTGGTGTTTGTCGATTACGGTCCTGTCACGGGCATAAAGTGACCGTAGTACAAATATTTGTGAGTAATATTTTAAACTATACTATAGCTAAATGTGAGAAGATGATTTATGAATTTATCTGAAAAATAAATTTAAAACCATATTTATGAAATATGAATAATTTTTGCATGCATGATTGGCTTCATGGCTTATTTAAATATATTGTACTATAAAATGTTCTATCTTGCAATAATTATTATTTTCATCGATCCATAGAAAAACTTATGCTTGATCCAATAAGGTAGTAAAAAATTTATTTACCGAACTGTATCGCTCACATATTTTTATTTTTATTTTTTTCTCTCTAGACGAATAGGGTCAATAGAAATGAAGGATGGTCCAGATTTGGAGTTCACACTAGCAAGCTCAAAGATTTTGTCGAAGAATTTTGTATTTTAATTGACTATAAATTTATAGTTAATATTTTTCTGAATATTGAGGATTATGAGTTTAGTATTTATGTTTGGATTTAGATACTCTGAACCAGTATTAGTTTTATTTAATGGATGATAAAATTGGACTTTTAATTATTATATTTTGTTTTTGATGGATTTGGAAGTTATGATATAATGGTTGGCTCTGTGTTATCGTGGATTGTACCCCTCAGTAGTATGGCCGTATTTTATTCCGAATTTGGGATGTGATAGGAAGCATCGATAAGTTGTCTACTGCACCAAAATTTGCCAATGCATCTTTTTATAATCGAAAGATTACGACGCTTAAAAGTATTGGCGAGGAAGGACGCTTAAAAGCGTCATTGGAAACTAGTAAGAAGACAACGCTTATAAGCATCGTCGGATTCCATATATTCTTCAAATCCCTCACCTAACCCACCATCAACGCCATTTCCACTCTATTCTAGAGTGCCGCTAGCCGAGATCATCCTCCTCCCCTTTCCGCCGGGCTCCTTCTCCTTCTCTGCCTCTCCATCAGCCTCCTCCTCCTTTGCCAGCTTCTCCTCCTCCTCCTTCTCTACCGGCAGCCACCACCAATCCGTAGTGTTCTTCGAAAATCCGGCCGATTGCCCTCCTCCGTCGACAATGATGTCGTCGTCCCACTAATCTCAGCCGCCCCACTCTCCACTCTGGTGATTTTTCTTTTCCTTTCTTTGATGATATTTTTGCTTGATTCCCTAATTACCCCCCTTTGAGCATTTGTTTGATATTCCATTTCTTAAGTTTTGAGGTTATATGCTTAAAGGGTTTTTATTCCTGATCATATTCTGCTTCCAAATATAATCTCAGTGAAGTTTTACTTAGCTTACGAAATCAATGAGGAAAAGGTCGCCGATTGGAATCTTCCCTCCCATATGGTCACGTTGTTGCTTTTATACGTCATGAAAACATCCTCTTAAATGGAAGCACCTTTGTTCCATCAAGGCTTTCGAATTAAAATGGGAAGGTAGCATCAAAATAACATACATAGATAATTAGAAAAACAAACATCTGCAATATGGAGTTACATTAAATGGTATTGTATTGATACATCCCCCAATAACTATGATGTATCAAATGATCTCACAGGGAAAGTTCTGACATTGTAAACCACAAAAGGACTCAAATCTGTTAAAATATGCTTTCTTTTCTTAAAGATCTATGACTTGGGCACGACATAGGATCTGTAATTATAACATGCTAAAATATCATTATGATTTGTTTTCAACTTTTGGCTAACTAATTATCTTATGTTTGAGTTTACAAGAAAATCTTTTCTTGGGATCAAATAATCAATGTCAGTCTGGAGAAAAATGATCTGTTACATGGAGTATCAATGAGGCTGCTAAAGGGTTATGTGGATTAAAAGACATGAAAGTCATCACCTTTAAGATAAGATCAACCGAAGTTCTTCACGACATCTAGTAACTCTATATATCTAAGACGGGCAAGAAATGAATGGTGTGGAACTATGGTTATGGATGATGAGATGTCATCATTAGAGAGAAAAATGGGGTTAAATACACGAATGGTGCATGAATAGTGTCAGATGGACTTGGTTTGGTTGCGTCTAAAACTAATGGTTTCACACATGTTAGCATCCATCACTACAAAAGAAGGAATAACTCCCGGCGCTTTTTTTTGTCTCTACCGACGCTTATAAGCGTCGGCGAATTCCCAGCCCACGCTTCGCAAAGCGTGGGTCAGATGTCGGGCAGGTGGGCGTGGGTCGGGTTTAACCCGACGCGTCAAAAAAGCGTCGTTGGTCTATGCCGACGCTTTTAAGCGTCGTTCCTTTTATCAGACTCCGACGCTCATAAGCGTCGGCGAGAAGGATAGGTTAGTTTTAAGCGACAAATTTTAGCGACGCTTAAAAGCGTCAGGAAAAAAGTCAAAGCCGACGCTTATAAGCGTCGGCGTTAGCCAACATTTTTTAAAAAAAAAATATTTTCTTCACTGGGTGGACCTGGGGAATGGTGGGGAGACGAGTGAACTCCAGAAGGGGATACTGGAAGCAAGTACCCGGCAGGATTCTCTCATCCATGGCCTATGATCGATCGAAACCAAGAAATCACCCAAAAATAAGACGAAAACGAGGACTCCTCCTCCTCTTCTTCGTCTTCGCCTCCCCTGGCCTACGCACGGAGGGGCGAGAGACCCAAACACCAGAAAGAGGGCTTCGGGTTTTCTTTCCTCCAGTACGCCCCAGATCTCCTCCTTTTCCTCCTTTGCCTGGAGTCAAGTTTCTCAAAATAGACAGAAAAATAAATAAACAAGGAGAGGGGAGGAGATCTGAACACCTGGAGCCATGGCCCGCCCGTTCCCGGCCACCGCCTGTCCCCGGTGGCGTGACACCGGCGCTCCGGCCCCCCTGCATATCCGCTTACTCCTGTCACCCCTGCAACAAAAATAAAGAAGGGGAAAAAATTGTTAGAACCGACCTTAAAGTACAAATCCACATTGCGTTCTTTGATCCTATCAAGCAAGGCAAGCCAATCGACCTTCTTTGGCTGGAGGAGTTCCGCCCATTCAGCCAGTACTGGCGTGGGGTCATCCCTCTTTGCTTTCAAGGCAAGGAGCTTCTCCTCAACCTTCTTACATTTTCCCTCAACAGGCTGCGGCTCCTCAGGCACAATGTGCTTCTCAGCCTCCTCCACCCTCTCGGCCACCTCTGCCCACTTCGGATCGGACAAATCCAACCCGTAGATCTTGTACAGACTTAAATCATTTGAATTCGCATGAAAGTTATATTCATCTCCACTTCAAGGGAGAACGAACTCACCTTCACCATCTTGGCAGACCAATTAGTTGTGTTTCCTTTGGAAACAGAGGAGGACGCTTGGGCTATATGTGGGTCTACTGAAAGGACCTGAAAACAAATATGCTCACCTGGGCTTCGGAGGAGGGGGGGATTGGATATGTCGGCGCCGGAGGGAAGAGAAGGGGGAGGAGGCGGATCTACTCTTCTTCTTCTTCTTCGGAAGCGAGGTTGGTGGCGATGTTGGCGCCGGAGGGAGGAGGAGAGGAGAGTGGCTCAGATCCAAGAGAAGGGGGAGGGAAGAGAAGGATTAATGTCGGCGCCGGAGGGAGGAGGAGAGGAGAGTGGCTCAGATCCAAGAGAAGGGGGAGGGAAGAGAAGGATTGACGTCGGCGCCGAAGGGAAGAGGAGAGGAGATGATATAAGAGCTAGGGCATCGAGAGGGGTTTTGAGATTTAGAGATGGTTTTGGCCTCCTACGACGCTTATAAGCGTCGTCGTAGATCCCAATTTTCCACAACGCTTAAAAGCGTCGTCGATTGTAAAGCTATACCGACGCTTTTTAGAAGCGTCGGCACAATTTTGCGCGGAACCAACATTTCCCGACGCTTTTCCCTAGCGTCGGAAAAAAAGCGTCGGGAAATCTTACTTTTCCTGTAGTGCATGAATTTTAAATATCTGTTATATCAAATAGCATTAACATAAACAATCAAGAGAATTTATGATTAGGCAGAAAAATTCTTAAATATTTTGATGTCAGTAAAAAGTAACCATAATACCTTTTAAATTGTGAAGACTGTTATGAGACTTTCATGTAATTTTATTATCAAATCTTATACTACTCTTTATTACTCATGCACCATGTTAAAACTATCCATTTACATGTGCTTTCTATTGGACTGTTTTTTAAAGATGCATGAGTTCGACTTTCTATTCTAATAGAATGTATTCAATGATAAAAGACTTGTTTAAATTTTTTTACAAAATATAATATTAAATGTTTAATTTTGTTTATCTTTTTTAAGATAAGTTGCAATTCAATAAGTATTCTAATAGAATATACAAAAGTTGGATAAATAAGTCGAGATCCATTAAAGAATATTTGGATGGAGTTTAGAATTTTATTAAATTTGCTATTGAGAGAGCTAATATGAATGAAAAAAAATTTGTCTATGCCGAAAATATGTAAATTGTTCTTCTTGGGCTCCAAAAATTGTTGAAGAATATTTTGTGTAAAATGGTGTTCTAAAAGGTTGTACTAAGTGCGTATTTCATGGAGATCCATATTGTCATCTCCATGTAATCAACCCTCCTATATAAAACACACCTCTAGTTTTAGATTCAGTAATATACAAAAAAATCTTGCAATAGAAGAGAAAGACTTCCGGTTTCGTGAACGTGTCCATAACTTTATAATGATCTAATTTGGATGAATACACGGGAAGCCCAGAGACCTCATTTGGCATTGTGTTGTGGCATTGTCCACGGAGAAACCACCCCAAAGCCTATCTGGCCTCTCTATCAGCCAAGAAAAAAAGAGTAAGCTTCGGAAAGGGCGGGGCGCAAGAACAAGTCTACATCAAGCTTGATCAACCATTAATAAGCAATCCCAATGTAGGAGGGTTTGGTCAGGGAGATGCGGAAATCTCGTGAGCTAGACAAGACAGAAGTTCAAATGGCACGAGAGAGCAGAAAACGAAATCTATCCCAAGTGGGGAACGCAATGCGTTCTCCACTTTCGGATCTCGCAAAGAGAAAACGTCTTCTTTCCGATGAGTTTCTCTCTCATTCGCGGAGCGAAGAAAGCGGGCTTAAGCAGTTCTGAAAAGGTTCGCTCATGCTGGAGGGAGCATCCCACTTCAACGACCCAACTCGCAAACTACGTTCGGCTAGAGGGAATGACCCCCCAACGGACAAGCGCCTTTAACTTATATTGAAATAAAAGAAGGAGGTCCGAGCAATGGTCATTCTCAAAGGCCTCGACCTTAATTAACTCCCATTCTGCCAGCGCATTGTATCGAAGAACTAATTAGGGTTTGCCCTCTAACTTTGTCCCAATGGTGGGCGATCCCCATAACTTTGAAGATGAAAGACCAAGTCCTTAGGGTCAATGCTTTCATTGACTCCGGTTCTGATCTAAATTGTCTGTGGAAAGAAATTGTCCCTCCAAGATACTGGGACAAATGTTCAGAAAAAGCCTATGCAGTGAATGGAGCACCTTTACAGATCCCTCATATGGTCTGGAATGTCCATGTTTGCCAGAATCGTGTGGGAACTTTTTCAGTTAGATGTTCAAAACCTTCATGGTCGTTATAAAGAAAACCGACGTTCCGAAACGTCGACTCATCTTCGGAATCCAGGCAGGGAAAAGCAAGAAAAGAATACCAACTAACTCAACTAGTGATATCTAAATCTTAGCAAAAATAAATGGATGTATGTCTTCGTGTTCCACCCAGCCATGATGCATGACAGGAGAGATGCGTATGGTGCGCTCGTCAAAATAGGGAAAGGTCATTTTTTAATTACCCAATGCGATTGCACCATTTTCGAGATCCTGGGTCGCGAACAGTGATTCGATTGATGATGAAGAAAGAGAATTCTTGGTTCAGTTCTCCACCTTAACGACAGAAAAAAGGATTGATCAAATTCTATTGAGTCTGACTCATAGTGATCATTTATCAAAGAATGACTCTGGTTATCAAATGATTGAACAACCGACAGAAAAGAGCATCTCTAAATCTTACTGGGGACTGTGGCCTCACGGCAGTCAATATTATTCATCGGTGTCTGCTGTTGAATGGCATAACACTAAAAGAAGCATGGACAGGCAGAAAGCCTGTGATTTCACATCTGAGGACATTCGGCTGCAAAGCTTATGTCCGACGTTCCGAAGGAGAAGAGGACCGGATGACCGATATAAGGGACTTACTCAAAGATGCTCTTAGATGTGGTATTGAAAATTTAGGAGATCCCAGTGGAGGATAAGAAGTAGCTGAAATGGTTGATGAGCATATATTTACTAATTATATGCATATTGTGGAACCTAGACCTTTATTTAATGATGAGACAGCTCAGCATCAGAATTTGGTTAAAGATTATGATCAAGAACTATGTCCGAGTTGTAAAAATTTTTCAAAGATTTTATTTTTGTGCATTTATTCTATTTGAAATATTTGAATGGGTGGTCTAGTAAGTTTTTTCTGTGCTGCTTCAATTATTAGAGGATGCAATTTTGGAAGGTGTTACTTTGTCATCATCTTCTTATGAAGCCAAAAAATTAGCAAAATAATTGGATCTTGGATATAAAAAGATTCACAGTTATAAAAAATTCACAGTTATCCGAATGTCTGTATGTTATACTGTGGTGAAAATATTAATCAAGAGTTGTGCCATATGTGTGGATCTTCATGATGGAAAAAATATATAGAAGATAAGGATGACTTGTTGAATGAAGTGGATGCTACATGGACTAAAAAAAAAACTAGCCAAAGTTTTGTGTTGTTTTTCTCTCATACTTAGATTGGAAAAGATCTATATATTATCGCAGATAGCTTCATCGATGAGATAACATGACGAAGGTCATATAAAAGATGGAATGTTTAGCATTAAAAAAAGTCGAAGATAGGTATCCCAATTTTGCTTCTAGTGTTCATAGTGTTAAGCTACGTTTAGCTATTGATGGGTTCAATCCATTCCGAACGATGAGTTCCACATACAATACTTAGTTGGTTATTTTGATTTTTTGTAATTTTTCACCATGGATGTGTATAAAACAATTTTCACTTATTCTATCAATAGTCATTCAAGGTGATAAGGGTCCAGATAATAATATTGATATTTTTCTATAGCATTTAATAGAGGAATTGAAATAGTTATGGGAGCATATCAATGCATTTGATGCTTTCACTAGCCAAACAATCAAATTGTGGGCAGCTCTTATTTGGACTTTGAATGATTTTTCTGCATATGGTAATTTATCTAGTCAGAGAACTAAAGAATGTATTATATGTCCTTTTTGTGGCTATCAATGAGTTTCAACATTCTCAGGCTAGATCATCTTCTAATTAGTCCTAGTAGTCCCCGCAACCCTACAAGCCCCAGCAGCTTGATAGACATTAGCAGCAGTAGCTCCAGTCTTAGCACGAGTCTCCTAACGATTATCCAAGCGAGGAGGTTATTATAGATCACTTATAGGTCTATGGTAATTTAATTAAAATATTATATTTTTTTTACTATTACAATTTAAATAGTTTATTACATTTGATTTTATTTGATTTAATGCATATTTAATAGTTTTGAATACATTTTTTTATATGCTTTTTGTAGATGGACATGAGAGAGTGAGGACAAAATGGGAACCCACTCGAGCAAAGAATATGTGGCAGCTTGATGAGGGTGAGAGGAATGTCACCTGATGCAACTAGATTGGGCAGTCCATTAAGAGGGCTGGAAGCATATTAGCAGGTTTCCTACTATCGATAGTGTGGAAAGGTTAGCTATGTTCACTCAACTATACTATGTGGAATGATATACTTTCTTCTTATAAGATTGAACTTCTACAAGTTATACAAGTAAAGAATTGAATTTATATTGCATGTTAATTTGCTAGTTATCATAAGCATGTAATTTGATTTAATATTTCTAACATTCTTTACTTTGGTGTAGAGTAAGTTTGTGCTTCCTCCAAAGAGCCATGATTGGGTGCCGAAGTCCCTCAACTACAAGCGAAAAGAATTTAAGAAGAAATTGTAGAGGGACTACAAGAGAGAGGGTAAGATAAAGGAGGAGGTTGCTCGTAGTTGTCCTCTTGATGTATACCCTTATCAGTGGAGGAAGCTTATTTACTATTGATTTTTTGAAAGAGGACAAATTGTGCATACTCTCTCAGCATCTTATATTTTATTCATTATTAATATAGATTGAACATATATATAAGATATATTATATTGTTTACTTTATTTGGCAGACATATTCCGATATTGCTAGAGCTATATGAGCATCTCAATCGGTTCCTCATACATCAGGCTCTAAGAGTTATGCAAGGCATAGAGATGAATTCATATGTTTCTTTGAAACTCTTTGGCATATTTTAAACTCTTTATTAGATTCATTTGTTTTACATTGAAACAATTATGCTTCTTAATGAAACTTATATGTACCATGTATCATGTACCATATATCATGATACTTATGTCTTATTAAAACTCTTAGACTTTTTTACTTTATATTGAAACTTTAATCTTTATATTGAATTATGTATCATATAACGTGCATCATGAACTGTGTATCTTTCATCATATATCACGTATCATGGATAATGTATCATGTAACATATAATTTTTGTTGTAGATGAAAGAGCATGGAAGGGAGCCTGGTGAGGTGCAGTTCTACAGGATAACTCATACCCACCGAGATGGCATCTTTGTTCGGAAGAAGTCAAGAGAGATAGTCATATGTATTGATAATTGATTTGTACAATGATTTATAGTTTCATTTTTTTAAATATTAATATGTGACTTTTTTTTAAATATAGGAGAGGGCTACATCTCTTATTGCAAAGTATGTCAGAGATTCATCATTATCTTTAGAGACCAATCACGTCAAAGCTCAGATGTTCACCGAATTGATTGGACCGGAGTAGTTTGGTTGAGTGAGGGGTTATGGTTGAGTAAGCAGATATATCCAAAATACTAGACATAGTAGTAGCATTACAGACATTCATAGACTGGAGGCAGAGATAGAGGGGATGGGGCAGAGTCATCAGATAGAGATACAATATTTGAGAACTTAGCTTGACCAGATTACATTCTTGCTGCGGAGGTTTGTCCGTCCTCAGATAAATAACTACATCTATTTGTATATTTACATAATTATCATGTATATTTTTGTATGAGCTAATGATTTATAATAATTTGTGATTTTTATATTCTCAACTTCTAACGATTCTATCTTTTTCTTATAGGGTTTTGATACTTTCAACAGTCATATAGATGATGATGATGATGCTATGGACCATTGAAAGCCTTTAGATTTTTTATAAGAGTTTTATATGTGTTTATTTTTATTTTTTTGAAGCACAATGAATAGTAATGAACATTCAATCATGTTTGTTAATGTAAATACAATCATATTTGACAATATAAATATTTGCTATTTTTTTATATAATACATGTGTTATTATATGACTTTTATTATGTTTGTAGTTGTGTATATATGCGTGTACATATTTTTCTTTTTCTTAATAAATTTGAAAAAAATAGTTTGTCCTTACAACGCTATAAAGTATCGCCATATTTTAAGTTTAACGGCATTTTAAAGTGTCGTTAAAAGATACACAAACAATGCAAATAAGCATCGTCAGTTTGTAATTAGCAATGCAAATAAATATCGCCAGTTGATAATTAGCGATATAAATTAGCATCATTAATTAGCGACACGAATAAGCACATTTAATTAGTGACGCTTTTCTTCGGAAGCCACGTCTAGGTGCTTCCCTTGTCGATACTTAAAAGCACCGTTCGCGTCAACGCACGATGCAAACCAAAAGTGCTGTATAATTGTTTTTCTCCATCTGCATTGTTGACATTTTTTCAATGCTTTAGAAAGCGTCAGAGAGCTATCATGCAGCACTTTTTTTGTGTCGGCAGGTGACTTAAAGAGCACTGGCAATGCCAGATATTTCTATAGTGACTCTTGTTATTGCTTAGATGCATGAGACATTTGCTTCTATTTGGATCATTTATTTTTATATTATTAAGATAAGGTCAAATCAACTATTTTGCAATCATATGCATTCAATTGGAATTGTGTAGCATTTGATTGAGATATAATGTGACATTAAGCAATCAATATATTTTGGTATAATCATGTGTCATATTTCTAAATTGTACAACAAGTGGGCATATTTCTAATTGTGCAATCAATTTGATAGAATTTAGCTGATCATATATAGACAATATGTATGCATTTATGTATATATACATAATGTGTATAAGTATGTATACTAATAATCCAAGTACAGAAGTAAAAAACATAATTCTTATGCAAAACATTTCTTTGTTGCAAGTGTGCATTATCTTCTAGTTGCTTTCGATGCTTCCATTTTCGTATGATCTAAGAGCATCCTCTTGATAGTTGATAGCCATCAATTGAATTTTCTTGCAACTTTCAATTTCATCCCATAACCTTAAGCTCATTGAAGGGTGTATGTTTGTTATTCATGTTTCTTATTCACTTTAGTTACAATGCTATTCTCTCTATGCTAACAGTTAATAACTTGTACATTGGCATCCATAACCATGCCTTTTCAAGGTGATTTTGATAAAACTAATGCCTCACTGTTAGCAAACACAACCCTTAAAGTCTTTGCTCCTCATGTTGCCTTACTTTTGGTGATTTTATCATATCATCTTGTAGCAAATTAAAGTCTATGTTTTGTTCTCTCATTACTGTTGTTACCCTAGCAAGCTAGTAGTTAGGTTGGTAGTATGTACAATCCTTCTTTATCATTAGTCTCTTGTTAAGTTAGTGGTATGTCCAACCCTTCTTTATCAGTAGTCTCACATTTTCACCATTGTCTTTGTAGTCAATTTTCAAGTCAGCATCAAAGCTTTTGGTGGAAAACGATATTAACACTAACTGACACCATCTCTTGTCAGTCTTTTTTTCTTGTTATCAAATGTTTCTCCATTTGTCGGCATGTTGTTGCGTACTTTTGCCATTCTACTCTCTATTATTTCTTTCTTACCATATCTTACATAGTATACCAACATTATTTGTATGTTGTATAGCGTCCTCTTGCTATTACATGTCCTTTTTATGGTTTACCATCATTCTTTATCTCAATAGTGACCATACATGCATGTCTTGCATCAATATACATCTTTTGCTAGCTATAACATGTCCTTTTAGTAACAAGACATTTTTAACTTAATTACCCTATATACTTAATCGTAATTAATCGCATTTGACTAGCTTTCTAGTTGGTCAACTCATGTGTAAAAATACATACATATTCTCCATATAGCAAACCTATTACTTTTTTGTAATTTAGAGATCATGTTGGCTAGAAGTATTAAATTTGTCAATAGAGTTGCCTGGGATCAATTATGAGATTCAATTGAAATGTATTTGTGCAATTACTATTATGACTAGGTTTGATTATAATTTAATATTTAAGAAATTATTGATTGTTAAAGTTTTTATGAAGTTTTGTTTAATTATATATCTCTCTTTATGTGTATTGGAGAGAGAGTGAAATCTAATCTTAGTATTAGGGCGATATATAGAACATTTCCTCATGCAACTTATCTTCTTCTTCTGTAATTATTTTTAATGCTTACATATACTAATAGATAGTGATACATCTTTGTAGAGGTAGGGTAGAAAGAGCACCATAGGCAATGCATCTTTTCAGGTAGTTTTGCTTAAAGTATATGAGATATGAATTTATGTTTTTGATATAACGATCATGAGTCTCTAATTACTGAATATAGTATAACTCTTCATCATATATAGGCATCATGAAATGTTTCTTGTACATTTATGGTTTCTTTTGTAGATCCCTTAATCACTTTAGAAATCGTGAAAGAGGCAAAAATAACTAAAATTGGTTACTTCCAAATATGATTTCTCTTGCTCTTGGGAAACAGTTATGGTAGCCGAACATCATTTAATTAGAGAGCTATCCCTTGGATTGCTTCTATTGTTCACCATGCACTTCAATGGGAGATTGGAGATGGTAATAGAATTTACATTCTCACTAATGCTTGGATTGGTAATATGACATTAAATAGGCAATCCATCCCTCTAAATTCAGCCACTTATTTGGATGGTAAGATTGTCTCATTTCTAATGCATCAAGGCTTATGGAATGTTGATATATTTTAGAAAATGTTACAGGATGGTAGCCGAGATTACCTCTCCCTTGCCATTCTAGAATGTAGATGTAAGGATCACCTAACCTGGTACAAGACGGAATCAAATAGATTGGAGATACAGGATGTACAAGGAGTTAGTTTTGAACCTTCTCTACCACCAATGGTAATAATTAATTTTTCTCCTATTTGGAAGTTGTGTACAACCCTAAGAGTCAAATTGTTATGGTGGAAGGTTGCTTGGTAGAGATTACCATATAAAGTAAATTTATATTACAAAAATTTTCTTTAGTTCAATTCAACTTCTTGCATGTCCTTTGTATCTATCCAATAGCCCCACAAACCAGTATGTTTATCTCTACTTTAATCCCTGTCTCACTCTCCTCTGACACTTCTCATTCAATGCTGACCTTTATGTCTGCTGGGAATCCAATGTTTCCCCAAGCTGGGAGTTGGATGCTTTGAAAAAATAGGCATGACAAATTTTTTCAGCAAGTTATGTCTAATCCAAGTTTTGTTACTATCCAATCTGTCAAATTGGCATTTGAATTTGTAGAAGCCTCAACAGATACTACTTTCAATTCTTCATGGCATTGGGAGCCTTGTAGCTCTAGTAGCTCCCTTTCTTTATCCCCGTTACAGGTTTAATGGGTGCCCCCTTCTCATGATTTACAAAAAGTCAACTTTGATGGATTATTTAAAAAAAATATTGGTACTACTAGTTTTGTGATTAGGGATCACATTGGCTACCTCTTGTATGCTAGATCTAGAAAATTTTATGCCACTTTAGTTTCTATGACAAAATTGAGGGCTGCTTGGGAAGGTTTCATGGTCGCCATGGTCATTTTGAAGAGCAGAAATTCATACTTGTAGATGATTCTAGTATAGTTATTAAGTAGATACAGGAGAAAACTTGTACTAATTCTATTCCTTTTTGTTGGACATTCTGCACTCTTATACTGCCCTAGAATACTTCAATGTTGAACATGCTTTTAGGGAAGACAACTTTCCTGCTGATTGGTTGTTAGATGTATGCCCTAGAAGCCAATTTGGCTGACACATTGTTGATTCTAGGGACATAATTTTGTACTTGACTATTTATTATTGAATAAATAAAAGGCATCCTTTCATTCATATTGTTTATGTGTCTATGAATCGTCCAAGAAATTAATAAGATGATGATACATATTCTCAAGAGTTGAGAATTTGAGCCATGTATTATTGGTGATTAATTTCTAAATGCTCCTGATCAATGGATCATCACGAGGACGGTGATCGATCCGATCAGTGCACAGATCACTCTCCTTCTGGATGGACGAGACTTGAGTCCACAGTGTAGGGACACTGAAGTGATAGTGCAGGTGCTTGTTAGAGAACAAGGGTACTGAGCGTGACCAAGACAAGAAGTCACTTGGATGTCTATCCACTCGTCAGTGACTTGCTTGATGTTGCAGTAGTGTGACTGGTCCTTTGACCTGCGGTGCTTCGGCTACTCACAGTGAGGTTATTGTAGTTTGACTGCACACATACATGGTCTCTAGCCATATGGGTCCATGCAGTGTAGATTGGCTGCAGTAAGTTCACTGTAGGAGTAGGGTATGCACCTATAAGGAATCTATCGACCTTGATAGAAGAGGAGTGATCCTATGTGATTTGTTAGACTGAGTTCTAAGACCTTGGCCAGGGCAGTAATATAAAGTGGAAAAAGAGTTTTCCATTAGCGAACTCAAGTCGAATAAATCTTGACATATGACAGACGATGGGGTTTGACGAGTTGTCCATGACCTCCATCCTGTAGGGATCCACGATAGTAGGACTGTATCACACGTTAACTGCACCTAGAGGTTCATCTTTCTATTCTACTGGGTAGCCACTACATGCTGCTAGGTGTCACTGGTGGATGGTGGGACTCATAGGGATTATCTTGATGATCGATAAACCCTAATGAGTTGAGTTGGAAACGTTCCAACCCATTGAAAGGAGTTTTCAATGATATTGAGATAGAGATCACAATATATCTCACTACCAGTCAGAGTAGAACCTATGGGGTCACACACACTAGAAGTATTGACCGATCCGATGGTTGAAATCGTGATTAGGAATCACAAGTAATCAATTTGATTGATAAGAAGTTGAAGAAGGAAAGGAAATTAATTAATTGGACTTGAAACAAGAATCCTACTTTGGGTAGGATTCCTAGAGTCCTAATTGGATTAGGACTGGGAATCCTAGTTGGAGTAGGACTGGGATTCCTACTTGAAATAGGATTCCTACAATCCTAATGAGATTAGGAACTTTGAATTAAAATTGGATTCCTACTTGGAGTAGGATTCCTAGAAATCCTAATTGGATTAGGACTTCGAATTCAAATAAAGTCCTAATTGGATTAGGACTAAAATTAAACAAATCCTAATTGGATTAGGATTCCTTAAGTCTAAATTAATTATTAATCTAATGAATCAACATGACTCCTAATTGGATTAGGATTGAAGAGTTCAATTAAGTCATGATTCATTCAAGTCCTAATTGGATTAGGACTAGCGTAGATTGAACCCAAATTTGGCTAATCCTAATTAGATTAGGATTAAACCATGAGAGAGGCACCTAATCCTTTTTGGAAGAGGATTGGGTTAACCAAGTAAGAGGGGCATCAGCCCCTCTTCACTTAGTTGGTGCGACATGAAGAGAGAAAGGGGGCCGGCGCCCCCTCTTGGAAAGTAGTCAAGGGCTCCTAACTTGTAGGAGCCCTTCATCCTTATTAAAGGAGGACTAGGGCCGGCGCCCTAGATGGACCTTTCTCCTCTTCATCATGTGGCCACCCCCTCTCCATCTCTCCTTGGTTCAGCCGCCATCAGCAAAGGGAAAAGAAGAGGAGGCGTCTCCCTCCTCTTGGTCTTCTTCCTTGGCTCCAACACATGGAAAAAGAAGAAGGCTGCAGGGGCTTTTGATCTTCTTCCCATCTTCATCCTTCTTCTTCCTCCTCTCAAGCACAATCAAGGGTTGATTGAAAGAGAGGAGATCAGCCATCAAAAGCTATCTCTGCAAGGGAGCTAGCACCCCGGTGAGATAGAGAGCTTGGATCGGATCCTGCTTCGTGTGGATACCCGTAGAGGCCGGACGTTTGAACGGCTTCAAGCGAACCCTCTTCCAAAACCACGAATTCAGATTTGCGGTGATCATCTACCCGCGCAAGGTGAAGATTTGATCTTCCTAATAGTTTTAAAAGTTTTAATTCTTACCTAATTACGAAAGGTCTAGAAACAACGTTCATGCGATGAACGTCGAACCCGTGCATGCCGATTCCGCTGCCATCTGATTTTTGTTTTGAAATATCAGCGGCATGGGCGGGTTCCCAACAGTGGTATCAGAGCCTAGGCTTCGTAGATTAAGGTAAGAATTAAATATCTAAAGGCATATTAGATCTGAAAATTGAATGATCATGCATGCTGAAAAATTCTGCATGCAGATTTTTCAGGGGTGCTGTTTTTTGCATGCTGATTTTTATGTGATAAAAAGATGATTCTAAATGCATTGTTAATGGGATTACAAAGTTTAGAATCATGATTAGCATGATCAGCGACCTATGTCATGATACAATCAGTTAGTTTTCAGATCTGAAAATTATAATTGTTGCATACGGTGATGATCATAGGATTCAACCCCTTTTGGTATAAAATGTAATGACCTGCGATGTGATCTGCGATGTCATGTAATTTTTCAGATGCTTGCATGCATCTTATTTGATGTTTTGAGAGGCCTGCGTGCCTCCTAAAAGGAGATGAAATTTATTTTTATTTTTATTTTACATCTGGTTGTATTTCTGTGATGTGATGTACATCAACGATCAAGTTGAAGCAAAGGCATGAGATGAAAGGTGATCTAAGCGGTTGATGGCGATGGGATCAAGAGTTGATCAAGGATCGAATCAAGGTGGCTTAGAACCAATTCAAGAGTTGAAGACCACTTGATCGATTGATGTGCATGTGCTTGTAATACGACCTAATTAGAATCCATGATCATCACCTATTTAAAGTTTAACTTTATTTGATGCTGCGATTATAACTGCCTGTGATGTACCGTTTGCATGAGATGTGAATGCGAGTCGGGTAGATAGGTTTACATGTGATGTAGCAAACCCAATTGAGACCTAAATCAAAACCTCCTCAATCAAGTCGAGAGTGAACCGACATGAGCAAGTCATATTAGATTAATTGATCTAATTGGTGTCTAGGAAAGCATGAAAGGTGGTTACTTAATTAGGACCTTACTCTCTGAGTAAGGGGAGCCTCCCACCTGCTTACCTGGCCAATTGTTCGATTACCTCTTATGAAGGGCTCAAGTTGCAAACACTAAGACCTGATTAACCAATATTAAGTCAATAGGTCTTCCACTGTAGTAGAGCTGCTAAGGCCTTTCTGATGTTGATTTGTCTCGGCTGGACACAGTGGTCAAGTTGCATCGGGGGGCTGGACCTCTCTATAGACATGAGATGTTGTAGGGTAAAGGTGGGGTTGGGCACCAATAACTGTTAGGTGAGGACCCAATGACGACTTTATTCCTACGGTTATACGGTGGGTCTGACTTAACTAAGAAATGGGACCAATAACTGTTAGGTGAGGTCTTCATGGCTTAGAGACCAAGTTACACTGCAACATGCTTGAGAAGCATTATACAAGAGTTGTACACTCATCCATCTATGTGTCACCAATAACTGTTAGGTGAGGTGGCATGTAAATTGGTGGGACCGCAGTACCCACTAGAAACCCTAGTCGTGTAGGATTTCCGTTTTCCTACCAGGGGAGTGTGAGGGATTCGAGAAAATAGTGGGAGTTACATTTGTTCTAAAAGACCTTAGAACAGATTAGGATCAAGTACAAAAGTCTAACTAGAATCTTTACTCTCTGCAGATACAATGTCGGCTTCAAACCCTCTGACCCGTATTCTTGAGACCAACCGACTGACCGGAACCAATTACAAAGACTGGCTTAGAAATCTCAAAATAGTTTTGGACTGTGAGAAGATAGGCTACATACTCGATTCAGATATCCCCACACTACCAGCACGTCCTACTGATGTTCAGCGTGAGTTGCATAAAAAGTGGTTGGATGATGACATTAGAGTAAAATGCTATATGATGGCATCCATGTCTAATGAACTCCAATGCCAGCATGAAAATATAAAGACTGCTAGGGACATACTGGCACACCTGCAAGAGTTGTATGGTGAGCAGAGTCGCACAGCTCGTTTTGAAGTGTCCAAGAGGCTTTTCAAAGCGAAGATGCGCGAAGGGCAGTCTGTCCATGATCACGGTCTGACCATGATCAAGGACCTAGAGGAGCTTGAGAAGCTCGGTATGGACATGCACAAGGAATTGCAAGTGGATTTGATCCTACAGTCACTTCCTGATTCATTTGGTCAATTTATAGTAAACTACCACATGAATAAGATTGAATGCACTAAGACTGAACTAATCAACATGTTGGTAACTACTGAGGGAGCCTTGAAAGGTTCAAGGGGCAATGTCCTTACTGCTGAGTTGACTTCTGGTTCCAAGAGAAAGTCTACTTGGAAGAAAAAGAAGCCTGCTAAGAAGCAGAAGAAAGACAAGAAGCAAAAGAAGGAAGTTCAAAAGAAAAAGGCTAACGACAAAGGAAAATGTTTCCACTGCAATGTCGAAGGCCACTGGAAGAGAAACTGTCCTTCATACCTCGAGAGCCTGAAGAACAAGAAAGGTGACACACCTTCAGAAGGTATAGACTTGCTCATAATTGAAACTAATCTAACGGTTTCTTCTACTTCTAGTTGGGTTATAGATTCTGGTTCTAGTGCTCATTTGTGCACTACCATGCAGGGTCTAAAGGAAAGTAGAAGGCTGGCGGAAGGTGCGGTAACCCTTAGGGTTGGCAACGGGGCAAAAGTTGCTGCTGTGGCTGTGGACACCTACCATCTGCGACTACCGTCTGGATTTAGTTTAATACTTAGAGACTGCTATTATGTACCTGTTGCTAGCAGAAATTTGATTTCTGTTTCATGTCTAGCACAGGAAGGTCATGTTTTTACATTTGACAAAGACTGCTGTTCTATTTATTTGAGAAATAAAATAGTCGCACGTGGTTTCATGATTGACAGTCTCTATCATTTACATATGGATGTATCTGTGAATGTTACCGAGCAAGATATGAGTGCCAAAGGATCCAAAAGATCCAGAGATGAGATAAACCAAAGATATTTGTGGCACCTCAGACTTGGCCATATTGGAGAGGATAGGATGAACAAAATGGATAAAGATGGACTTCTCGGCTCATTGACTTCCGAGTCATATCCAGTTTGCGAGTCCTGTCTTCAAGGAAAAATGGCTAGACTGCCCTTTGTAGGACATGGGGAGAGGACCACTGAAATACTTACCCTAATACATACAGATGTATGTGGCCCATTCGATGTGCTAGCCAGGGGACGTTATTCTTACTTCATTACATTTACCGATGATTATTCACGGTATGGGTATGTGTATCTTATGAGACACAAGTCTGAATCCTTTGAAAAGTTCAAAGAGTTCAAGAATGAAGTAGAAAAACAAACTGGAAAACCTCTTAGGGCTCTTCGATCAGATCGAGGAGGAGAATACCTTAGTAGAGAATTCCGGGACTATCTCAAAGAAAATGGCATAGTCTCACAATGGACACCTCCGGGTACACCTCAACTCAACGGGGTGTCAGAGAGGAGGAATCGGACCCTATTGGATATGGTCAGGTCCATGATGAGCTTCACTGATTTACCTATGTTCCTTTGGGGAGATGCCTTACTCGCGGCGATTTATTTATTGAATAGAGTTCCCTCTAAATCCGTTCCTACCACACCGTATGAGATATGGCATGGTAAGAAACCAAGTCTGGGTCATCTCAAGATTTGGGGATGTCCGGCCCACGTCAAAAGACTACAGGCAGACAAGTTAGAGGCTAGGATCATAAGTGCTCGTTTTATATGATATCCTAAAGAGTCATTAGGATACAATTTTTACATCTCAGAGGATCACAATGTGTTTGTGACCCGTCATGCCATCTTCTTGGAAAAACAGTTTATCCTTGATAGAGGCAGTGGGAGGAAAATTGAGCTTGAAGAGAAAATCTCTGAAAAGCAACGAGTCATGGATCCTATAGAACCCATTCATAAAAAGCCAGTGCACGATGTCCCTCAACCACCTCGTAGATCTAGTAGGGTCTCCCATCCTCCCGATAGATACTTAGGTATACTAGAAGAGGATACCGAGAAAATGTTCCTAGTGGGAGATAGAGATCACATACAGGATCCCAAAACCTACAACGAGGCGATATCTGATATCGATTCCGAGAAATGGCTGGAAGCTATAAAGTCAGAGTTAGACTCCATGCATTCCAACCAAGTCTGGACCTTAGTAGATCCACCAGAAGGTATTGTACCTATTGGATGCAAATGGATCTACAAAAGGAAGATAAGTTCGGATGGACAGGTAGAGACCTATAAGGCAAGGCTTGTGGCGAAAGGGTATAGTCAGCGCGAAGGCATTGACTATCAGGAGACCTTTTCACCTGTAGCCATGCTAAAATCCATCCGAACATTGCTTGCTATTGCAGCATTTCATGATTATGAAATCTGGCAGATGGATGTAAAAACTGCTTTCCTGAATGGACATCTTGATGAAGATATCTATATGGAACAGCCTTTGGGTTTCACTTCCAGTGATGGAGATCACAAGGTCTGCAAGCTGCAAAGGTCCATCTATGGACTAAAGCAAGCCTCTCGGAGTTGGAACACTCGTTTCGATGATGCAATCAAAATGTTTGATTTCATCAAAAACGAAGAGGAACCATGTGTTTACAAAAAGGTTAGTGGGAGTGCTGTCGTTTTTCTCGTACTGTACGTAGATGACATTCTCCTGATTGGGAATGATATTCCCATGCTAACCTCGGTCAAGGTCTGGTTGTCAAAAGAATTCTCCATGAAAGACCTTGGGGAAGCATCCTATATTTTGGGAATAAAGGTCTATAGAGATAGATCTAAAAGGATGCTTGGCCTTTCACAGAAGATGTACATAGAGGAGGTGCTGAAGAGGTTCAGCATGGAAAACTCCAAGAGGGGTCTCTTACCCCTAAGACATGGAATTCATCTCTCCAAGAAGATTTGCCCCAACACATCTGAAGAGATTCAACACATGAGCAAGATTCTCTATGCATCGGCAATAGGAAGCCTCATGTATGCCATGCTGTGTGCACAACCTGATATAGCTCTTGCTGTGAGTGTCACAAGCAGATATCAGTCGGATCCAGGCAAGAAGCACTGGATAGCTGTGAAGAACAGTCTTAAGTACTTGAGAAGAACTAAGGACATGTTCTTGGTCTTTGGGAGAAGATCAGAGTTGAAGGTAGAAGGATGCACACATATTGATGATAGAAAGTCTACATCAGAATATGTGCAATTGTGATTCAGTAAATTGGAAGAGTTCCAAACAACCGATCATTATAGATTCTACCTTAGAAGCTGAATGTTAAGCCGTATCTAAGGGTGCAGTGGAAACCTTCTGATTAAAAGTTAATTGCAGAGTTAGGTGTAATGTCATTAGATGCCATAACACTTTACTGCAATAACATTGGCACCATAGCACTAGCTATGGAGCCATGGTCTCATCAGAAGTCCAAGCACATAGAGCGGCGCTTCCATTTCATACGCGACTATGATGTAGAGGTGCAGAGAGTAGACTCCGCGGATAACGTGGCAGACCCGTTCACTAAGCAGCTGAGTCAGCAAAAGACTGAAGCCCACCTTGAGAAGATGGGCCTAAGATATATGACCAATTGGCTTTAGTGCAAGTGGGAGATTGTTAGATGTATGCCCTAGAAGCCAATTTGGCTGACACATTGTTGATTCTAGGGACATAATTTTGTACTTGACTATTTATTATTGAATAAATAAAAGGCATCCTTTCATTCATATTGTTTATGTGTCTATGAATCGTCCAAGAAATTAATAAAATGATGATACATATTCTCAAGAGTTGAGAATTTGAGCCATGTATCATTGATGATTAATTTCTAAATGCTCCTGATCAATGGATCATCACGAGGACGGTGATCGATCCGATCAGTGCACAGATCACTCTCCTTCTGGATGGACGAGACTTGAGTCCACAGTGTAGGGACACTGAAGTGATAGTGCAGGTGCTTGTTAGAGAACAAGGGTACTGAGCGTGACCAAGACAAGAAGTCACTTGGATGTCTATCCACTCGTCAGTGACTTGCTTGATGTTGCAGTAGTGTGACTGGTCCTTTGACCTGCGGTGCTTCGGCTACTCACAGTGAGGTTATTGTAGTTTGACTGCACACATACATGGTCTCTAGCCATATGGGTCCATGCAGTGTAGATTGGCTGCAGTAAGTTCACTGTAGGAGTAGGGTATGCACCTATAAGGAATCTATCGACCTTGATAGAAGAGGAGTGATCCTATGTGATTTGTTAGACTGAGTTCTAAGACCTTGGCCAGGGCAGTAATATAAAGTGGAAAAAGAGTTTTCCATTAGCGAACTCAAGTCGAATAAATCTTGACATATGACAGACGATGGGGTTTGACGAGTTGTCCATGACCTCCGTCCTGTAGGGATCCACGATAGTAGGACTGTATCACACGTTAACTGCACCTAGAGGTTCATCTTTCTATTCTACTGGGTAGCCACTACATGCTGCTAGGTGTCACTGGTGGATGGTGGGACTCATAGGGATTATCTTGATGATCGATAAACCCTAATGAGTTGAGTTGGAATCGTTCCAACCCATTGAAAGGAGTTTTCAATGATATTGAGATAGAGATCACAATATATCTCACTACCAGTCAGAGTAGAACCTATGGGGTCACACACACTAGAAGTATTGACCGATCCGATGGTTGAAATCGTGATTAGGAATCACAAGTAATCAATTTGATTGATAAGAAGTTGAAGAAGGAAAGGAAATTAATTAATTGGACTTGAAACAAGAATCCTACTTTGGGTAGGATTCCTAGAGTCCTAATTGGATTAGGACTGGGAATCCTAGTTGGAGTAGGACTGGGATTCCTACTTGGAATAGGATTCCTACAATCCTAATGAGATTAGGAACTTTGAATTAAAATTGGATTCCTACTTGGAGTAGGATTCCTAGAAATCCTAATTGGATTAGGACTTCGAATTCAAATAAAGTCCTAATTGGATTAGGACTAAAATTAAACAAATCCTAATTGGATTAGGATTCCTTAAGTCTAAATTAATTATTAATCTAATGAATCAACATGACTCCTAATTGGATTAGGATTGAAGAGTTCAATTAAGTCATGATTCATTCAAGTCCTAATTGGATTAGGACTAGCGTAGATTGAACCCAAATTTGGCTAATCCTAATTAGATTAGGATTAAACCATGAGAGAGGCACCTAATCCTTTTTGGAAGAGGATTGGGTTAACCAAGTAAGAGGGGCATCAGCCCCTCTTCACTTAGTTGGTGCGACATGAAGAGAGAAAGGGGGCCGGCGCCCCCTCTTGGAAAGTAGTCAAGGGCTCCTAACTTGTAGGAGCCCTTCATCCTTATTAAAGGAGGACTAGGGCCGGCGCCCTAGATGGACCTTTCTCCTCTTCATCACGTGGCCACCCCCTCTCCATCTCTCCTTGGTTCAGCCGCCATCAGCAAAGGGAAAAGAAGAGGAGGCGTCTCCCTCCTCTTGGTCTTCTTCCTTGGCTCCAACACATGGAAAAAGAAGAAGGCTGCAGGGGCTTTTGATCTTCTTCCCATCTTCATCCTTCTTCTTTCTCCTCTCAAGCACAATCAAGGGTTGATTGAAAGAGAGGAGATCTGCCATCAAAAGCTATCTCTGCAAGGGAGCTAGCACCCCGGTGAGATAGAGAGCTTGGATCGGATCCTGCTTCGTGTGGATACCCGTAGAGGCCGGACGTTTGAACGGCTTCAAGCGAACCCTCTTCCAAAACCATGAATTCAGATTTGCGGTGATCATCTACCCGCGCAAGGTGAAGATTTGATCTTCCTAATAGTTTTAAAAGTTTTAATTCTTACCTAATTACGAAAGGTCTAGAAACAACGTTCATGCGATGAACGTCGAACCCGTGCATGCCGATTCCGCTGCCATCTGATTTTTGTTTTGAAATATCAGCGGCATGGGCGGGTTCCCAACATTGGTTAGCTGATACAGGTGTGATATCGACCATTTGAATGGAGATATCATGTCTCCTGATTTGGTGCTTCTGCAACAAATGGATGCAATGGGCTTTAGTTATTTTCGGTGTTCATGATTTGTACCTTGTTTTTCATTTCTTCTTTTTCTTTTTTCTTCCTTTGTAGAACAATAAAAAAAATATGCTATGTGATATTTTACTTGGTTTTCCTATTTTGCCTAATATAATAGTTTTTCTAGACAAACATCAAATTAACTAATCCATGACAAACCTCAGTTTCTTTTATGCATTCATTGTCCATACAAGGAAGCATGCATTTGAGCAAAGCCTATAAAAATAGGTATCTTTAAAGATATAGCTAAGGCGCATCAATCATTTTGGAATTAATGTCTCCTAGATGGTTAAGGAAAGGGTAAAGAAATATTAGTTCATTTACATGTAAATTTAAGACATTTAATTCTTTTTTTGTCTAATCTAGTTGATTAGGATCAATTATGAGATTCAATTAAAATATTCTTGTGCAACTTATGCTATGTCTAGGTTTGATTATAATTTAATATTTGAGAAATAACTGTGACGTTTTATTTATCTATATATCTCTTCTCTATGTGTGTGAGAGAGAGAGAGAGAGTGAGATCTAATCTTAGTGCTAGAGAGATATACAGAATATTTTCTTTATGCAACTTTATCTTCTTTTTCTTTAATTATTTTTAATGTCTTCGTATTCAAATAGATGGTGACCTATTTTTGAGAAAGTGGGGGCTGCCAAATAAGGGGCATCTCTTCTCGAGCACCTCAAAACTTCTCTAGCTTAAAGTAGGTGAGATATGAATTTACATCTTTGATATAGCCATTAATATTCTTTAACTTAATACAACATAAACACTTCATCATATATAGGCATCATAAAATGTTTCTTGTACATTTATGGTTTCTTTTGTATATCCCTTAATCACTTCAGAAATTATGGAGGAGAAAAAATAACTAAAACTATAGTACTGACCCATAAAACCATTTACTCACTATTATGTGATTTTTTTACTTGGTTTTTCTGCTTCGCCTAATATAGTAGTTTTTGGACAGCATCAAATTAACTATTCTATGACAAACCTCGGTTTGTTTTGCATTCATTGTCCATACAAGGATGCATTCAAGCAAAGCCTATAGAAGCAGGTATCCTTAATGATAAAGTTATGGCCCATCATTTTGGAATTAATGTGCTACCTAATGCACCTATATGGTTAAGAAAAATATAAAGAAGTATTAATTCATTTGTTTGTAAATTTACGACCATGATGTTTTCTTTGTCTAGACTTACAATATAGGTCACTAGTTTGATAGGGCTTGTATTAAAATATTAAAAATCAAAAATTATTGAAGAAAAAAATATAATATAAGAATATTAATAGTTTTTAATTAAAAACTATTAACACTTTTTATTATATCATAAGTAAAAATAATTATAAATTATCTATTCCTACAGAGCTTGTAAGAAAAATTATATATGAATATACTAACATACAAAAGTTAATTTTTAAATATTTTTAAAAATAAAATTTTGAAAATATTATAAAAAAATAAAATACAATAAATTTATCTTTGATTTTTATTATTTTTAAAAAATAATGATTAAAATATGAAATATTACAATTAATGTACATCAAATAATTATTTAATGATATGAATATATGTTAATAAGTTAAATAAACTATTCTTATTTTATAATAATAGTTATAGCTTGGTGGCTAAGTGCTTGCCAATCAAACAAGGTTTATTTTAAATTTTTTTTACTAGATATTATACTTTATTACCGGCAAATATAATTACCAAATAAAAGAGTTTTAGTAGCATTTGTTTTAAAGTATGAAAAATTAATTGCCGACACTATCTTAAGATAGTATATAAAAAAATACCACAAAAATACCGATAAAGATATTTGCAGCATTCTTTTTTGTTTATAGTGGCACTTAGAAAGACCGCTCATAACTATTTTTTTTTATAGTGCGAACATGGTAGAAATGGAACATAATTATTTCCTACTCACGCTTGATTTGCAAGAGGATTCAATGAAATTTGAAAGCTTGTATATTATCATAGAGCCTAAGAGTGGAAATGCTCATAAAATGTTGATTCTAAGAATAGCTAGAGAGTTTTGGAAAAAAGAGAATAGCAAGAGATGTTAAGGTGATGCACGTACTAGTACATAGCACAATTTTGGAACTTTGAGAAAAAAACATACCATTGATTTTATTATTTGCAACTTTAATACATTTTTTTTTTTTTTTACCCCAGGTGAGCATTTTTTTGGCCATAGAACAGAAATGCTTCTAACCTATGTCATGATAGTGTGCTAAATCCTTCCTACATTATTTGCTCTAGTATGCAATAAATATTTCAAGAATTTTGAAGATTAATTATATCAATGTGTGAAACACATTCTAATTTAGTTATTGCGAATTTTTAACCTCCATCACTTGCACAAGTGTAAATTTTCATCCAACTTCATTGCATGGGAACAACTGAAGCCAGACAGAATTATGTGTTTACTAAAGCTTGTAGTCTACATACGTGTTTAATTTTTCCAATATTTGAATGACGAATTCATAGCTCGGTGACCGTGATTGGCCGAATCGGTACTTCCCCCGCTGAGGGCGATAGACAGTACTAAATTCGTGATTTTACTGGAACATGGGGGTTATTCATTACACAAGCGACAACACGATTCCTCTGCCACGTGTCCTTCCGCTGTCGATTTGTCACTTGCCTGATCCTCGAATGGACCCACTGCCAAAAAAACACTGTTATATAAATGAACCGTTGGGTACTTTCTTCCGCCTTATTTAATCGCCCTCCCCTCTCCTTCCCTCTTGTCCGATATATCGAAAAGAGATCGCTGAGCGTTCCTCCCCCGATTCATGATCGATGATGGCCTCGGCCGTGGTAAACAACGTTGGAGTGTCGCCGGAGGGCTTCCTCGACTTCCCGCCGGCGTCCTACTCCGCCTACGGCTGGCTCAGCCCTCGGATCTCGCTCAGCCGCGACCGCGCTGACGGCGACCAGCCCGCCCCTGCCTCCGCCGCCGCCCTGGCGGCGCCTTCCTGTAACCCGTTGGAAGAGCTGGAGACCGCCGGCAATGACCTGGTCGACTTCGAGTTCCGGCTGGACGATCCCGTCGCCATGCTCCCCGCTGACGAGCTCTTCTCTGACGGGAAGCTGGTCCCCCTGCAGCCGTCGCCGGCGGCGTCGAAGCTGCCTGATGAGTCCTCCTCCGAGATCCGGTCGCCCGAGCAGCTGAAGTCGCGGCGGAGGGCGGAGAACGCCGCTGGATTGGACCCCTACGTCTTCTCTCCCAAGGCGCCACGGTGTTCCAGCCGGTGGAGGGAGCTACTCGGCCTCAAGAAGGCACAAACCCCGAAGCCCGATTCCCGGAAGCCCGTCGTCGCCGCTTCCAATAACCCGAACCCCAAATCTCTGAAGCATTTGCTCCATCGGAACCCAAGATCGCGGCCGGCGGACTCGTCCTTGAGCCTCCCGCTGCTCCACGACTTGGACACCGAGTCGGTGTCCATCTCCTCCCGGCTGTCCGTTTCCTCCTCCGGTCCCGACCACGAGGACCTCCCCAGGATCTCCCTCGACTCCGAGAAACCGGCGGCCCAGATCCCGATCTCGCTGAGCCGGAACCCGCCGCGGGTCCGGGTGGCCCGGGCGAGATCCGCTGCCGCCACCGCGGCAGGCGAATCCCACCCACCGGCGAGGATCGGCCGGAGCACGGTCCGGCGTGCGGCAGACCCGGGGGCGCCGCCGCCTCCGCCGCGGGGGTTGTCGGTGGACAGCCCGCGGATAAACCCGGCGGGGAAGATCGTGTTCCAGGGCTTGGAAAGGAGCTCGAGCAGCCCAGGAAGCTTCCACGGCGGTCCGAGTGTCCGGCCCAGGGGCATGGAGCGGTCTTACTCGGCCATCGTCCGGGTCACCCCGGTCCTCAACGTGCCTGTCTGCTCTCTCCGCGGCTCGGCCAAGTCGGTATCGGTTTTCGCGTTCGGCCAGCTCTTTTCGGCCCAGAAGAAGGACCGGGACGGTTCGTCGACCGGTTCGCATTCATCAGGCCGGAGCGGGAATGCCGGTGGGGCTAAGATCAAGGGCGACAAATCTTCGAGAGATTAGGTAAACTCAGCCTCCAAAAATTCGGAAAAATCGCCAAGAAAATGACAGAAAAACGCTCTTTTCCCCCTAAAAGCTGCTTATTTTTGTTTTTCTTTTTCTACGTTTTTTCCTCCAAAATCTTTTGGAGTTGGGGTTTATTTTGTTTAGATCCGCCTGTAAATATCTACTGCATTATTCTTTTCTTTTTGGTCTATTAGGTTTGGATCCGGCTTTCGTTTTTTCGGTTTTAATCTCCGCCACCGCGCAAGCTAACTTTTAGGAGGTATCATTCTTATTATTACTACATCACTAATGACAATTTTAGCAGCCGCATCATTGTCAGATTAATTTTAAACGTTAGTACCAGTAGGTAACTCTAATATGCTTATTACTGTTAACATTTTATTACTGGTATTATTAGTATCAGTAATGTGTTGTGGAATGAATCTACGGATATGAGGGAAGCTGAAGCCCCTCCGAACAATTTTTACTCAATCGCTTACTTTGTCTGATCCATCACACCAAATTAGGGGCGGCGCTGGTGAGCAAAAAGCCCCCAGTCCTTTCTTGATGTGATGTGATCTGACGGCCCGGATCCTTCCGGTCCGTCTGCATCCTATCTCTCCAGCCCGGTAACCTGCGGAGGCCTCGGAGCCTGCCGTCTTTGTAGGAGGCAAAAGACCACTGTTACCGATATATTAATACTTGCTCTCTGTAGTTTTGTATTCTAAATACTTCGGCTGCTGGCGAGGGGGGGGGGGGGGGGGGGTTCTATATACACCCCCCCTATTGCTAAAGGCACCCCCCAAAAACCAAAAAAAAAATACCCAAACTAACCTTTAGTGTAATTACCATATTGCCCTTGAAATTTTCTCAGTACACTCCCCCTTCCTCCTCCTCCGTTTCGTTTTGAAAAGAAAAAAAAAAAAACACCCCTCAAACCCCCCTTAAACCCCTCGATCCATTTACATCGTTTAGGCGATCTTTGAAGGAGATTTAAGCCCCATTCGAAGCATGGACAAGCAACTAGTGATTTGGGACGAAGAATCGGCCGCAAAGGTACGTGTTCCACCTTGTTTCGAAATTTTTTTTTTTCACGGTTCGTGCTCCGTTCGGCACTGGATCGCCGAACAAAAGGCTTCTGTTCGGCTGAACAGTGCCGAACAGAAGCCTTCTGTTCGGCAACCCTCAACCGAATAGAAGCCTTCTGTTCGGCTGCACAGTGCCGAACATAAGGCTTCTGTCCGGCACTGTGCAGCCGAACAGAAGGGTTCTGTCCGGCTCTGTGCAGCCGAACAGAAGCCTTCTGTTCGGCACTGTGCAGCCGAACAGAAGGCTTCTGGTGCCAAATCGCGTGCCGTGCTGAATTTTGTGCCGAACAGATCCTCTGATTCATTAATTCTTGGTGATAAATTATTTTATATGTAGGGCTATGCTACAACCGAATCGAGTATAATTGGATCAGAATTTGTACTGGATTACACAAGCGAATTTACAACTTACGAGGTATTATAATGTATTGTGCAATTTTGTATTGATTAGCGAGCTATTTTTACAACTGTGTACTTACATAAATTGTTTAATGTATAGATCTTCAAGAGTAGAGAGGACTTGTGTAATTGGTGTCGTGAAGCTGGGAGGCGAAATGGTTTTGTTGTTGTAATCAAATCATCCGATGCAGGTACCATTTCTAAGAAACCCAGAATTACGTTAGGTTGTGAGAGGGGTGGGACGTACCGAACCAAAAAAGAAAAGCGAATAAAGACTGCCTGTGGGACAAAGAAGTGTGGATGCCCTTTTGCATTAAGAGGAAAGAAATTGGATACTGCGGATGATTGGATATTACTGGTCGTATGTGGAGTGCACAATCATCCCGCTGCAGAGAATCTGGAGGGGCACTCATATGCAGGGAGATTATCTGAGCAGGAGACGGAATTGTTAGTGGATATGTCGAAGAGTTTGGTTCGTCCAAAGGACATATTATCCACATTGAAGGAAAGAGATGCCCTCAATGTTACGACTATCAAGACTATCTACAATGTACGTCAACGGTTTAAGGTTGTAGAGAAAGCCGGGAGGTCTGAAATGCAACATCTATTAGGTAAATTATCAGAGGCTAAATATATTGAGTGGCATAGGAATTGTACTAATACGGATGTTGTGCATGACTTATTTTGGGCACACCCTGGCAGCATTGATTTGTTCCGTGCATTTCCCCGTGTGTTGATAATAGATTGCACGTACAAGACGAATAGGTATCGTCTTCCGCTCTTAGAGATTGTGGGGGTGACATCTACTGACATGACATTTTCAATTGCTTTTGTATACTTAAATTCTGAGCGGGAAGAAAGCTATACTTGGGCATTAGAGAGATTGCGCAGTGTCATAGCTGATGATGTTTTGCCTGAGTTGATTGTTACAGATAGAGACTTGGCTTTGATGAATGCAATTCATAGAGTATTTCCTACTGCTAGACATTTATTATGTAGATGGCATATTAGTAGGAATGTTTTGGCCAAGTGCAAAAAAATTTTCGAATTGAAGGGGAAATGGGATAAATTTATTATGAGTTGGAATGTACTAGTGCTGTCCTCCACGGAAGACGAGTATAATGATCGCTGGAGTGCACTGCAGAGAGAGTTCGGTACCTATCCAGATGCACTACAGTATGTGTCAGATACTTGGCTGAGCAAATACAAGGAAAGATTTGTTGCGGCGTGGACGGATACATGCAGGCACTACGGAAATGTGACGACAAATAGGTATCACAAATAAAGACTCATTTAATTTTAATTTGCCTCAATTGTTATATCTAACTTTCATTTGTTTACTAGGGTCGAGAGTGCACATGCAAAGCTCAAAAAGCAGCTTGGATCAAGCCAAGGAAGTTTCGAGTCATCTTGGACTAGAATACATGGATTGATTGAGTTGCAGCACAGCTCCGTTAAAGCCTCATTGGAGAAGAGTTTATTGGTAGTGCAGCACAACTTCAAGCCAGCTGAATTCAAAGAGTTGGGAATAAAAATAATCCTTAGTCTAGCAACAGAAAAAAAAAAAAAATTTGGATTCGGCCCCATGGGGACCAAGATACATTGGGTCGGCCCCATGGGGCCGAACCAATGTATTTTGGTCGGCCCTATGGGGCCGACCCAATTGCAGCGGGTCGGCCCCATGGGGCCGAACCGAAGGCACTGGTTCAAAGAACCAGTGCCGAACGATTTGGGGAGGCGGGGGGGGGGGGGGGGGGGGGGGGGGGGCTACCTCGAGGTGGTCGTGGAGGCGCCGGCGAGGTGCTCGTTGCTCGGGAGATGGCCGGGGAGGTGGTTCCGGGAGAAGCCGGCGAGGTGGTCGGAGATCGGGAGAATGCCGGCGACGAGAGGGAGAAGGGGGAACGGGGGGGTTTTGGGCGTTGGCGAGGTGCTTTGGGCGGAACAGTTCAAAGGGAGACGGAGGGGGTTTGGCCGCCGGCGAGGTGCTTGAGGCGAAGTTTTTTGGGCGGAAGGGAGAAGCCGGCGGGTGTTTTGGAGGGGAAGAGCGGGGTGGGGGGGTTTGGGGGGTGTAGAGAGCAATTTAGGTGAGGGGGTGGGGAGGGTGGGGGGTAATTTAGGAATTTTTAATTTTTTAGGGGTGTCCTTAGCAAATGGGGGGGGGTGTAGAGAGTATTTAATTTTTTTTTAATTTTTGGGGGGTGTCCTGAGCAATAGGGGGGGTGTATATAGAACCACCCCTGGCGAGGGGGGCACAAGACACGGCAAATTCCGTAGCTGTCCTTTTTTTTTTTTAGTTGTGGGAAAACCATGTGCGGCTTAGCAGTACACTAATATATAAGGTGATTGCTTATATTAAGTGAACTCTGTCACATGCCGGGCCACATGACCGTTGTCTCTTTGTGTTGTGGACTTGGGATCCTGGTAGGTGGTATTAGCCGGTGGGCAGTCACAAGCAGGACAACCGCATCCTAATCCATATGAATGAAGATAGAATAGGTCTGCTAGGCTGATATCTAGTTGGCCTTTAGGAAGGTGTACTGAGCTACCACAATATGGCATTACCTAATCTCTTTACTGCTATTATTTTGTTACATAATAATATCTTGAATGAATATTAGTTAATGGGGCGACAACATCCCTTTCATTGATGAGATCACTGCTCCTTCCTCAGGTGCATCTGCATGATTACTTAATTACGAGCCAGCTTCCCATTGTTGATGTTTGTGGAATCAGAAACAGATTTGACAAAGACCTTGCCAAGAAGTCTGGGACAATGCATGGTTCATTTGGGTTTTCTGTATACAATTATGAAATATACATGTAAAATATTATTTATAAAAATTTATATTGTAGTCTTTAAAGTCAAAAATTAGGAGTTACTGCAGAAAAAGACATTGAATACTGGTCCAGGCATGGATGAAAAAGGAAGAGGGCTGATAATAGTTTGAGAGCCAATTGCATTAGGCATGTCAATTACGAAAGGATTCTAAATCTGCATATTTGTGAATATCAACATGTTCCTTGTTTCATCACAAGAGGTAGCTCTGATTTGAATTCTTGATAAATCAAGTTTTCTCGAGTCGACCGTAAGTATTTGACGATATGTCTATGATTAAAGAAGAAAATAAAAAGATTGTGTTTTATAGCTGACCAAAACTTAGATGGTTTGAAGATTTCAGAGCAAAATTTTGTGAACTTTGGCTTTTGTCAAAAATTATTGATTAAAAATGATTTCATGGTTTAATCTTGGAATGTTTTAGCAATCATATCCATAGAATTCAAACACCAGATGAGCATTTTCTTAACTGTGTAAATTAAATTTATATATTTATGTCCGATACTTGAATTAAATATGAAAACTCTGGGAGTGCATGAACTGTAAATCAAAACTAAATCTATGAGAATGAAAATAGCAAGAGGAAAATGTTAACAATTGCCTTGGGGCACTAATTAAGGTGACTGCTACCATTTATCACTAATGGCCTGCCATATCGTTATTGGTCAATAATCAACAATTCATGCTTGTATTAGTCTGAACAAAGTTGGTTCATGGATTAACATGGTAAGAAAATGATTTGCCTAAGATTTGATTCGGTTTAGGATCCGCCTGCGGAGGATTACTTTCTTGCATGTAGTTGATTCAAATTGCTGCTTCCCATGAGCTACATTGGGCAACCTTAGAAGAGCCACCTAGAGAATGTGCTATGATGGGCCTTGGGATGCTTGTGACCTAGGTGATGTTCGAGCCTTAATCTCCCGTATTCCTATTTGCAAGCTGCGGCAAACTTATCAGGACATGGTGTGGTTCCCGGCGGCCAGTAACCATTTACCATCCAATTGGATTATGACCCTTCATAAAGAAGGGCAGCTTTCTCTGTAAGAAGTGACAGGTTCTGCAGAAGGGCTGGCGAAACGACAACCAGGGTTGTCTTGTCCTGATGACAAATATACCCTTGTCTTTTAGCCCATGAATCCAAATATTGGGAGGGCATTTTTGGCACTGAAAGGGTTTCAGGGAGGGTGCCACTCTGAGGGGAGAGGTTGGCCTATCTGGTCCTCTGAGTTCTTAATGCCATGTTGACTCCCTCTGACCCCATTCAGCTCATTCTTGTCATCTGTGGCATGATATGTGGTCCTCATTTTAGCTGGTTTCAATCTGATATGTGGTCCTCATTTTAGCTGGTTTCAATCTGATATGTGGTCCTCATTTTAGCTGGTTTCAAGCTGGCTAGGTTTGGCCTTTTAAGTCAAACTACTGGATCCATTTATAAGAGCAAACTACGCTAGGTTTGGGTTGTATCTTTCGCCGAAAAGAATAATTGATCTTTTTTTACAATATTAACCATTTGATCGCATTTCCACAGATCTCAAAACACTTCAAGTTCCACCATTGATCCATTTGCATGGATCTTGAAGTGGCTATTGCACGATATGATGGTGGATTCATGTGGAGGAAGGTGAACCCTTCTTTCGCAAGCCAAAGATACAATCCCTTCTCATGCAAACTATAGACCATTATAACTAAGCACACTTGTGATTGGAACCTACGGCAAATTGTGAAGTTGTTTGCATGCATGACCTATAACTGGACAGGCCATAATGAAGGTATAGTGGTATTGATTCTTGTGTTAGAAGAAAAAGGAGATTAAAGATGACCTTGAGATTATTGCCTTCGATGATGATCGGTGTTGTAGAAGTGCCTTGTATTGAGCTACCACAAGTCTCTTGTATGTACAAGCATGTGGGCCTTTGCTAGGGAGGTTGAAGCAGCAAAACTTCACTAAGAGTTTGTCTGACTTGTTCACAGTTTTGGGTCCATTTCTCTGAGACCTATTACTATTGAGCACAATTCTAATTGGAACTTACTGAAAAAATTGTGCAGTTGTTTGGGTATATGAGTTACTGGTCAGGCCCATAATGAATGGCAGTGGTGCATGTGTCAGATGAACAGGGGACTAAGGCCAACCTAATGACATGTCTCTCCTAATGCAAGGGTGTGGGCCTTTACCTAATTAAGTAGCTGCTGAAAGTCTCTCCCGGCCTGCCTATTTAGCTGCTCGGAGCAGCAAATTCCCTGTTAAAGCATTCTTCTTTAAGTTATCTACAAAACCCTATTGTTAAAGTTAGTAAAATTGACTATAATTTCGATTGTAAATCGGCATCAAGTGTTTTCCTCTCTCTGTCAACCTTCCAATCTTAAACTAACGCTTTTATCCTAAATCTCGCACCTTGCTCCTTAAAATGGAGCATCTGGCTAAATTGATGAAATAGTTGTAAGGACATTGTAAGGACAATAGAGATAGAACAGGTGTCTACGAAAAAGAAAATGGCTGTAATATTATGCAAGGACAAAAGCCTTTGCTTGTTCTTTTGTACCTTGCACTTTATCTGTAGCTTGTTTGCCCTAGGGCATGCTGGTGCACTATGGCATTGGTTATGGTGTTTGTTGGGAAGCAAACCAAGCCTCTGATCGACCCGGACAAAAAGCTGCATTCAAGTTTCATTTTAAGGAAGGATGACATACCATGGTACTTTTTGTTTCACCGAGCCCTGCTTTGGGATGTCAATGGGTCAGGTTGGGCCCAGCCTAGAGTTCAGCCTGGTGTTTTGGGCTCGGTTCCGCGCCCACTCTGGTCCGAAGCAGGCCCGAGCCTGCCCCTGCCATAAGCATTTTGTCAGGCCTTAACACAGGCCGTTTTTCTTCCATTTTTCCCTGAATGCTTATCTCGCTCTTTGAGTAGACTAGCTTGCAAACTAGTGAGCCTGCGTTTGGCTATGTCACATTCAAGAAAATGGCATTGACATTTTGAACTAGCGTTGGCTTCTTGGCTAGGCTTGCCAAAAAAAACTCCTCCCTAGGCCTGTTTCATATCACCTTATTTCAGTAAAAGTTTCCTTCTAAAGTTACAAAGTAATTAATTCGTAACATTTGTATGATCAACACAACTAACTTTTGGCATGTGGAGTCTGGTCAAAAGCTTCCAAAAGACATGTAATTGAGAGAACTAGAAATCACCTATTCAAACAAAAAATTCAGAAAAAAGAGTTAAGGACAAATTTTAAGTTTTGAACACAATTTCTAGGGCTATAACTTCTAGATAATAATATTTTACAACTAGACGGCGATTCATGATTCCTCTTGGTTTCAAATATGAATTTTCTTTTGCAGCAATCAGGATATAATCTAGGGCATGTTTGGTTGAAAAAAGTTAGACTGTAGAATAAGAATGGAAATGAATGACTCATTGCAGCCATTTGATTTAGAGAGGCAGAGGGAGTTCCATTTTCATTCCGATCCGGAGGGAATGACAATGTCTCAATCATCCAAAATCCAATATCTACTTACCCTAGTATTCAAATTTCATTTCGATTCCGATTCTGATTTCATTTCCAATCACAAACCAAACACATCATGGGGTATGGCCATTCTGATTCCTATTCCAATCCATTCTCATTCCGATTCTAATTCTAATTTGGGTCACGAACCAAACATGTGCTTAATATGCTAAAGTAGGTAATGCTCATGATTCATCCTTGCTATTAAGCAATATGAATCAAAAACTTGGATCCAGGCTTGGCCCATATGTACCTATTAATAATCTTCCCTTCCTATCAAACCTAGATGTTTTGAAGTTAGGTTTTTATCCTGCACTTTTACTCTCGCTGAGGATGAAGGAAAAAAAAAGAAACTCTGCATTTTCGCAATTGTTGGAGCTCTGGCCTAGTTTGCAGCGGACCCATATGCGGTTACTGACTTGGACAATTGATAAGCTGAAGTTGCATTTAGGGCCCATTTGCTATTGCTCTTGTTTTCTATTTTTGTTATCAAATACTTAAGAAGAAAAATGAAGTTGACCAAACAAGATGCAAATTTTTTATTTTTTTGAGATTATTTGTAAAATTTTTTGAGGTTTTGAAAGTAAAGATTTATTCCTTTCAGAAAAATATGAATAGAAACAAGGAATAGTACAATCTTTGTACAAACGCTATCTTCAACTCGAATCTCTATCTTGTACCAAAAAAAAACCTTGAATCTCCATATTTACCAAAAAAAACAACAATGATGCCAAGGTGAACCTTAATTTTCCTTAAAAATACTTGATTCATTTATGTCAAAATCTAACATCCAAGTCCAACTCATAATATGTACCCAATATAACACAACCTGTCTAACTCTACACCATCACTCGCATAAATGTGGGTTAACTACTTTTTAGAGAAGGCCCAGAAGAAAAGGTAGAATGGAGGGTTGGAGTTCTTGTTATGACTTCCGATCCCCCTAATAGTTTGATTTTAAACTTCTGGAATTTTTTGGCTTGTTTTGCTGTCCATCTCGAATGCTTCGCTATTACCCTATCTTGTTATTAAGGGTTCGGGTAATATCTTTCATATGAAAGTAATTTTCTTTCATGATGTTAACCACTGGATCATATCCTGCATAGATCTCAAAGCACTCTAAATTGCTTCATTCATCTGCTTACATAGATCTTGAAGTGACCATTGCAGGATCCAAGGTGGATTTGCGCAAAGGAAGGTGAATCCTTCTTTCATGCAAAAATACAACCCCTGTTCTGTTCTTTAACATATGACGAGGAAACTATTGGGTCCATGCTTAGCCATGTCACGTTCAAGATAATGGTTACAAAAGATTCAACTTCCCTAGGCATCTTTCAGTAGAAGCTGCCCTTGAAAATTACAAGCACGTCAATTTTAAAGTAATCAACACAACTAATTTTTGAGTAAAGTTGACACGAAACAGAATTGGATAGGGCTAAAGCTAAACTTTCTACTTGGAAGCGTAACTGGTTATTTTTGCTGGCTGTGTTAGCCGTGTTAACTCTGCTCGGAACTCTATTTCTAATTATTAGTTGTTACGCTCATAGGTGTCTGATGGTATTTTGGATGAGGTGGCAAAAAGTTAATTCTAGGATCATTTGGATAAGGGCAAATTCTTGTCCTGGTTTTCAGTATCCTGGGTGGGACATGATCGCCTGGCCCAAAATTATTGATGGTTTGGCTATCAAAAACAAAAGCAGGGTTAAGGTTGCTAAAATGAGCGAAAATATCATGGAGCTACTGCAAGATTATAACACTATTTACTAGAAGAATATATATATTTAACTACAAAAAATATTTGTTGCTAAAAATAAGTTGAAGGCAAAGGCAAGGTTATATTAAAGATGATTTCGGAAAAAGAACTCATTCTAAACGAAGTGTTGTATGTGCCTGATATTAGAAAGAACTTCGTGTCTGGTCATTGTTGAGCAAAAATGACTTTAAGTTGGTTTTTGAGTCTGACAAATTTGTACTCATTAAGGGTAGAATTTATTTAGGAATATAGTACATGAGCGAAGGGCTCTTTAAGATGAATGTAATAATAAGAATTTATCTTCTGCTTATATTGTTGAGTACTTAAATATGTGACATGGCAGATTAGGACATGTTAACTTTGATACCATGCGTAGGTTGGTAAGTTTAGACTTATTGCCTAAATTTGATATTGATACTAGTCATAAATGTGAGACTTGCATCGAATCAAAATTAACAAAATCCTCTTTTCATTCAATTGAAAGAAGTACTGAACCTGTTGAATTGATACATACTGACATATGTGATTTGAAAAATATTCAAACTAGAGGAGAGAAAAAGTATTTTATTACTTTTATTGATGATTGCACAAGGTACTACTATGTGTATTGCTGATAAGTAAAGATGAGGCATTAGATATGTTTGTCCAATACAAGGATGAAGTTGAAAATCAACTTAGCAAAAGGATTAAGGCAATTAGAAGTGATAGAGGTGGTGAATATAATGCATTACTTAATAAGTTTTGTCAAGAACATGACATTATTCACTAAACTACTGCGCCTTATTCACCTCAGCAAAATAGTATTGCTGAAAAAAAGAATAGAACTCTAAAAGAGATGATGAATGCTATGTTGATAAGTTCAGGATTGCCTCAGAACTTGTGGGGGAAGCTTTGCTTTCTGCAAATTACTTACTCAACAAGTTACCCTATAAGAAAACAAACAGAACCCCTTATGAAGTATAGAAAGGTAGAAGACCTTCCTACAAATATTTAAAAGTGTGGGGGTGTTTGGCTAAGGTATTGGTTTCTACTCCCAAAAAGAGCAAAATAGGATCTAAAACTGTTGATTGCATATTTATTGGATATGCAAATAATAGTAGTGCATGTAGATTTCTTGTGCATAAATCTAATATTTCTGAAATACATGCCAATACAATTATTGAATCTAGAAATGCATCATTTTTTTAGAATGTTTTTCCATGCAAAAATATAAGTGATACAAATTATCATAAAAGAACTTATGATGAAATTAGATGCAGTAAGAGGGCAAAGACTGCAAAGTCATTAATTTGATATCGATTTTCTAACGTATTTATTAGAAAATGAGCCTCAAAGCTTCAAGGAAGTGATGTCCACTCCTGAAGCACCTTTTTGGAAAGAAGTTATTAACAGTGAAATTAAATCCATTATGCAAAATTACACCTAAGAATTGGTAGATCTTCCACCTAGAAGTAAACCTTTGGGTTGTAAATGGATTTTCAAGAGAAAAATGAAAGCTGATGGATCAATTGATAAATACCGGGCTAGACTTGTAGAAAAGGGTTACAAGCAAAAAGAAGGCATTGATTATATTGATACCTAGTCGCCTGTCATGGGGATAACATCCATTCGTATGCTAATTGCTATTGCAGCATTGCATAACCTTGAAATACATCAAATAGATGTTAAAACAACTTTTCTAAATGGTGATTTAAATGATGAGATTTATATAGAACAACCTGCAGGGACCACTGTTCCAGGACAAGAGAAGAAAGTGAGCAAACTTATTAAATCTTTGTATGATTAAAACAAGTACCGAAGCAATGGTATGAGAAATTTGACAAACACAAGATCACAAATGGATTTAAAATCAATGAATGTGATAAATGTGTTTATGTCAAAAATGATGGCCATGCCTATGTCATTGTAAACTCTATGTGGATGATATGATCATTCTAGATAGTAATAATATAATCGTTAAAACTACCAAGAGAATGCTATCCAGTAAGTTTGACATGAAGGATTTAGGTGTTGCTAGGAATTAAGATTTCTAAAATATCTGATGGACTTGTATTAACTACATTGAGAAAATACTTGAAAAGTTCAACAAAGAAGATAATAATGTAGCTAGAGCACTTGTTGACATAAACCTTCATTTAACCAAAAATACTGCAAAGTGCATTTTTCAAGTGGAATACTCTCGTACAAGTGGTAGACTAATGTATGTCATGAACTGCACTAGACCCGATATACCATACTCTGTTAGCAAATTGAGTAGATATACGAGTAATTCTGGAGTTGATCATTGGAAGGCAATCGTTAGAGTGCTTAGATATTTGAAATACACTCTAAAATTTGGTTTGCACTTGCAAGATATTCTATTGTACTTGAGGGATACAGTGATGCAAACTGGATATATGATACCAAAGATACAAAATCCACAAGTAGTTATGTATTTACACTTAGTTGTGGTGCTGCATCTTGAAAATCCTCTAAGCAAACGTGTATTGTAAGATCCACAATTGAATCTGAATTTATTGCTTTAGATAAAGCAGAAGAAGAAGCAGAGTGGCTTTGTCATTTTCTAGAGGATATTCCAATATGGCCAAAATATGTGCCAGCAATATGTATACATTGCGATAGCCAATTGACAATAGGAAGGGCACGAAGTAATATATATAATAGTAAGTCTTGAAATATCCATTGAAGACATAATACCATAAGGCAATTGCTCTCAAATGGAATTATATCCGTAGACTATATAAAGTCTAAAGAGAATCTCGCAGATCCGCTTACTAAAAGTTTAACTGGAGAGCAAGTTAATTGTAGATCGAGAAGAATGGGATTAAAACCTATAATTAAAGAGTCATTATAATGGCAACCCAACCCAGCTGACTGAAGATCCCAAGATCTAGGTTCAAAAGGACAACTGAATTATGTGTGGCTTAACGTGAGCACTAGGGAGACAAAATCTCCAACCCGTTCCTAAGATTAACTAGTGTTGCCAGCAGCGTTCATAAGGGTAAGCTTTGCTTTTAATGAACTCTTATATCTTGAAAATCCAAGTGGGATAAAGCAGCATATTCCTAATAAGAGTCACCTATATGAGTGTGAAGGGGCCGTTTCTATGAGAATTTTTATAAAGCTAAATTCTCTAGAGCACTCATGAAAATCAGGAGTTGTTCAGGGCCAAAATGAACACAATCATGAGAACCAATTGGGTTAGAAAAGAGACTGTGTGAAGTCTATTCGATCTGATTTACTTAATCAACTGAATAGTTCAAAACATCATGTTTACTATTTAGCTGGTAAATTCGATAGTCTTTTACTAGAGAAGGTTTAAGGCCAATAGTTACCTATCTCGATGCAGAATCTTTTCGCAATGTACTCTTTTAAGTGTCTGCATTGTCATTTACATATATTCAGCCAATTTTCTATTCATGTTGGGGGATTGTTAGACAATAAGAGGTGAATAAGAAAAATAAGCTCCAAAGTGACCCATTTAAAAGGTTGCTTCTTAGAAATGGTGTGTCTCTTCAAAAGAGTTGCATCAAAAGATATGCATCTATTCATTTGTATGGATGCATCTTTTCATTTAAAAGATATGACTATTTGTAAGGATGTATCTATTCATTTGAATAGAAAAGACATCTTTCTTCACTTGGTATCTGTTCTAGAAAGTCACCATAAACTCTATAAATAGAGCCTTCCTCCAACCATTTTAAACACTGAATTTTTTAACTCATCTAGTTCTCTCATTTTAGAGTTCTTAGAGAGCATTAGTGAGTTTATTCAAAGATAGTACAAAAATTCAATTTTTGGTTCGCTGTACAAACAAATTAGTGTGCTTCTTTTGTTTGTAAAGATCATTGTACCCTAGGAGGCAGACGCTCAAGAGATCTAAAATACCAATATGGAGGGTGAAATTTGTCATAAGAACATAATGTTAAACACTAGCCTTGATCTTATATAGTTAAATCTTCATTTGAGGTCAGAATTATATATTCATCGATTTATTATTCAATTTATTTTACATATTCATAATACAGACAAACAACAGATTCTTGGTTTGGAGCACTTATATCCCCCCAAACATTAGCTTAAAAATGTGGCCAAGTTGGGCTCTTAGATCTTGTTCCTTCTTGAAGTGTGAGAGCTATCTTTGTCCATTCCTACCATTACAAGCAAAGTCTTTAAGTGAAGCTCCACTTGGAAGTTCATATATAAATCTCTATCCATGTGCATGTGGCTAATTCTAGAGCAAATATTGAATAATTCATTATTAAATAATATAATTAACAGAACTTTGAATTATTGTTGTTCATTATATATCAATTGTCAAAGAATAACTGAGAACCACCTTACCTGCATCAAATACTCTCCAGCAGGGAGGGGCCCCAGTGGGGGTTGCTACGTGGGTGAGGTTCTCCTCACTCCCCTCTTTCCTTTTTTTTAGCAAAAAAAAAAAGAATAATTAGGAGAACCTTTTACTATGCCATCCTTTGACCATGGGCTTCATCTTGGTGAAAGGGTCAAACCATAACCATAATAACTGAGGTCAAACCAATATTTTGTTGAACTAGCCTAGTTTTGCCTTTTTGTACTCTAAAATCCCGGGTCAAACCTAGCATCTTGGTGAAAGGGTCAAACCTCTAGCTAGATCCCATGAGGGTCAAACACTTGCCAAGCCCACGGGGATTCTGGGTGCAAACTTGACCTCTTTTCTCACATTCTCTTTGATTCTTCCCCTCTCTGCTTCCCTTTCTTCTTCAATCCATCACTCGTACGTAGAAGAAAAAAGGAGGAGAAGATGGCCCAGATAAATAAAGGTCAAGCATCGACGCATGAAGAAGACAAACTTATACATCAGTTAGCCACCCAAGACCTCCCACAAGATGCCTCAAAGGTTCTTCTATAATCCTCCTCTCTCTCTCTCTCTCTCTCACGCAAATACACACCATTCTGATTTTTATGTTTGGAATCTTTAATTTTTCAAACAAGATTTTATTAACACTGCTAATCCTATGATAACGAGTCCGTATTATTCCCTCGTTCAGCCATACACTGTATTTATGTGAAAATAAAAAAAATGATTATCATAATAACTATTATTTGTTATTTTAACAGAATATAATCAATGATAACAAGGATAGTGGTGTTATCTGCTCAAATTACCGTTTACCGATTTTTTTTTCACTACCCATCTCAAATATTGAAAATGAAAAAAATATTTATTTAAATAAACAGATATCTGTTTAAATAACATTCATTATAGTGAAATAACAGTCGGATAGGAGGCTAACTAAACCCTTATGGCACCTGGTATAATATTATGAACATTGTTTCCATGCGGTATGCTTCGTATTATACTTTGCTTAATATTAGAATGTAGGATAAAATGGTCCTACAAGGTCTCCGGCTGCTTTCACCAGAAGCCTTTATTCATCCTTCCATGGCTGTATTGAGCCAGACTCAAGTTTAGAACTCTATCCAACAGTTCACAGATTTTACTAAGAAGGCATAAGGGAAGAAATATATAATTATTAATTATCCATAACGCTACACTGAACGTTAATTGCATGGTATTATCTCTCACCTCTTTGATGAGAGGATGGGGGATTTCATTTTAAGTAGCATTAGCTCTCATTTCGGCTTCACAAGACTTGATTTGCCCAGGAGTTTTAGGTTCCGGCCTGCGTGGACTGAGTTGGGGTTAGGGACAAGGTGGCATTAGGCATCCCTCATTTTAAAAAAAGCGAAAGTTCTGAGCTCGGTGAGATGGTTGGGGTTGGGAACAGATGGCACTAGACCTCCTCCTCTCTCTAAAAAAAAGTCATCAAAAAACTGTATATATGTTCGGCTATGTTGTTATTATTGCTGTATTACAAATGTAAAAGAATTTGATTGATAGGTGTGATTGATGAGGATGAATTGTTTCCAACAGTAGAAATACTGATGCTATTAAAGATGTATACGTAAGGAGTGGCTGTTTCATTTTAGCTACATGTGTCAAAATTAAACCTTTTATGAATAGTTATTTATTTATCTATTTTAAGAGAAGATGGAAAAAATGAATTCATCCTATTTTCATTAAGAAATGAAGAGAATATGCTGTCTTTAGAGGGCACAAAGAAAGGAAAGAGAATAAGGAAGGCAAAGAAAGTGAGAGCCATTCACAAGTCTGTTCAAGCCCTATTCTTTTCATATTTGATCATATGCATTGACTATCAAAAATCAAATTGGAAATATATATTGAAGTTATTGATAGAAACTTCGATTATATATGAAAAGTAATTTGAGAATGGAAGGTATGAACAATATATTTAAAAACTTGGAATTGAAAAATTAGATAAATCTCAAAACAAACAACTTTTAATACATCAGATCTATTTTATTAGACTATTTGTATTTTACATGCTTGATGAACAAGCCTAAGCATGCATCTCCATGACCACCATTCTTGTTTTCTCTTCTTTTTACATGCATGCGCCCATTTATATTTGTGTACATGTGTGTGCATGCATGAACATGTATGTACATGTGTTTTCCTTCTTAATACCCAAAAGAGTTAGTCATAATGGAAAAGAAGAGAAACTTCGATTATATATGAAAAGTAATTTGAGAATGGAAGGTATGAACAATATATTTAAAAACTTGGAATTGAAAAATTAGATAAATCTCAAAACAAACAACTTTTAATACATCAGATCTATTTTATTAGACTATTTGTATTTTACATGCTTGATGAACAAGCCTAAGCATGCATCTCCATGACCACCATTCTTGTTTTCTCTTCTTTTTACATGCATGCGTCCATTTATATTTGTGTACATGTGTGTGCATGCATGAACATGTATGTACATGTGTTTTCCTTCTTAATACCCAAAAGAGTTAGTCATAATGGAAAAGAAGAGAAAATCATGTATGCAGTGCTATGAATTAATGTTGGAAAAAAATTTAGGAATAAAGAGACTTATGATGATGATGAGAAAAGAGCAGGAAATTAATAGAGGTAGAAGGATTCCTGATTCAAAGAGCCTGATAGAACATTTATTAGGAGCTCTTCTAACATCAATTGCTCGCTCTCTTGATTCGGAACCTCTATGGTTGATGGGTCAAATTGCACCTTTACTCAAAGAGGCTATAAGGTATGAGTAGACATATGCCATCAAAATGGTACCATCATGCAACAATCCTAATCTTACCCCTCAGTCCTCGTGTTGGCACTGACATATCCATCATGCTACAACCCTAATCTTACCCCTCATATTTGAATTTGAGCAAATATCAGAGTAACCGATAGTGATCACCAAGATACCAGTTTTGAGTCCAAACCCGGATCTTACAGCAGGACATGTAAATCATTGCTATTAGATAAACTTTGGATGCATTGTGTTATAACATCAGCTCGATTCTTATGGTCAATAAAAGTGTGCTATTTGATCCAAATAGGTGATTAAGGACATTATTCCTACCAGATTTAGATCCTTGCTAGCAGAAACCATGTAGCTTAGAACTTTTAATCCACGATTCAACATGATTATCCTTTGAGCCCACATCTTTCTCAAAGCAAAAATGGAAACCATCCATAACCCACAAACACAAAGGATTCATTTGGTTCGGGAAGAAGAGGAGGAAAGTATGGTTAATGAAGAAATATCTCATGTTTGGTTGGAGTTTTTAAAAGAGAGAGATGAAAAATGTAGCTTTTCTTTTCTATGGGAATAAGATTCCATACTTCATCGGAAAGAAAAATACATGTGGGACACTGAAAAGTCTAATTCCCATTGGCTGAAAATTGATTTTTTTTTTAAAAAAAATTCATTAAGTTTTTAGATAGAACGGGGTAAGAACTTTTTGTTTATTAAGGGTATAATAGGTATTTTATAAAATTTTCTCAGAAATGTAGATGCTCAACTAAATATAAACCACTCTATAATATGCTAGTTTCCTGTAGTTAACTAAACATGCAAAAATTACTTTTCTAGATATCATATACCTAGGTATCAGTTTCTCAAAAAAATATTTCAGTGAAGCAAAATTCTTTTCGTGAACCAAACGAGCCTAAAATGGCTCTTGAATACACTAAAGTGGTAGCCTTCTAGTTTAACTTTGATTGTTGCAGCCTAAAATAAAGTAGCCATGATAAATCATCTTTTTCTTTTTCGTTTTTTATATTGTAATATTCATAAGAGCACTATTAATGTTATATGAATAAATCACATCATGGAAAAATTATTCATGTCAAACACTTGAGAAGCATCTTGTAAGATTTTAATGTGAAACCTTTGCTAAAGGGATAGGAAAGATTGGTGCCACCACTGGGTGCCAACCCAGTTTGCAATAGGATAAATTATTTAGACCTTTTCTTGTTAAAAATAAACCAAGCATATTTCTTCCACAACCAACCTTAAGAATGTTATATGACAAACAATTTTGTCCTGGCCGGGCTAAATCTGATTAAGTTCAGTTTTCGAAGAAAAATCTAATCATTATCCTTTTCTTTCCTTCATCAAAGTAATTATGCATTTCTTTAAGCATGAAAATTAAGAATGTTCTATTTATTGGTCATAACTATTATATTCATCAAAACATTTATTTATGGCTGTAGCTAATTGGTCGTGTTACTCACGATAAACTTTGTGACACTGTACATGAGAAAGTACTAAACATTGATGGTGATAGAGAGGAAGATCTCTTCACTATTCCTGCAGCAGATTATGAGATCCGACAACCACGCAAGTGAAGACTTTAACTGCTGAGTGAAGTCTTCTGGCAAGTTTTCTTGAGTGATGTAAGCGAGAGTAGTGGATCCCATGTCCTACTTTCACTACGATCTGTAAGCCTGTAAATAAATTATGCAGAAGCTTTTGTTTGATCCAAAGTAACCTCTGATTGTGACATGTAACGATTTTTATGAAATCTAATTTAAAATGTACATCATTTGTTCAATACTTTTTAGATGAAAGATATTGCGATGGATCTTATTACAATTTCAAAGATCATGACCATGTAATTGTTCGGAGAGAAAAAAAAGGAATCGAGCTTCGAATGGATGTGGTCCATGTGTTGGTGGTCTCTGTTGAATGGAGTAATGATACATGCACTTGAGGTGCATGTAGCCTCCTAGCAGCCTCCTACATTTAATCAATAGCAATATGATTGGAATTTTTCTCCATGTAAGGGTTGCATAAATTTGACACGATTTCATTCAAGTTTTATATAAAAGGCCCAAATTGAAACTGAGTCTACAGATTTAAGCCCAAAGCCCAACTCGAAACTAGCCCAAGCCCATGTCCAACCCTACTTTTGTAGCATCATCCTAGAGTGGATTAAAACTCCTTTAATGCACAAGTTTATTTTCAATATGAAGATGTTACTAATACATCTCACAAACTAATCTTGCTTAGGAAAATATGAATAATTATTTAAAAATGATGGAAAATATAATTTTATTTCAAAATCATCTCAACCAAAGTATCTTATCACGGAAGGAGAGAAAAAATAGGACCATTTTGTACGAGAAAGCTCTATAAAATAAATAATGAATGGATGAGTCCAAATAGTATATCATTCATTGAATCCTAGAAAACTTTTCTAGAACCAATTGAGTAAATATAACATAGACCAAAAGATAAGAAATGTAGAACCTAGAAAAGAGAAAATAATATTTGTTAACACATAAAAGTCTAACCATTGATATATCTCATTTTAAGTGTATGGAAGTCATCAAATCTAGTTAAACATATTCAATCATATGCATAGGGGAATGTGCACAGGGGCCTTCGCCTGATCTATATGAGATGTCCAACCACAATACATCTAAACATGACCAAACTTGCAAAGTATGCCTTGATTGCACCATGAGCATGTTAATTGTGTCTCTTGTGTGACAAAAGAATTTTTAATTTTTCTTTACATTTCAACATGACCAAAACTATGAACAATGTCTTGATCGAGAATAATCAAGCCTAATAGTATTCCTTGCATCATAAAAAGTTTCCATTTTTTTTTAGATAATTTATAGATATCTCATTGACATATCTATCCTAGTGATTGGTACAAGTGGATGGGTCTAGCGCTTTTGAACAGCGTTTCATGATGCTTTTGAACTGACATGCAACCTCATTTAATTGAGAAAGAGAACTATAATTGTGATAGGAGCTTAAAAAAAAAAAATAGTCCTCTTATTCAATTGTAGCAAGTTTATGGGAATTGAGTGCTTCAATCCAAATAGCTTAAAGTCTTATTAGTCCACAAAAGTTTGAAAAACCTGAATGGATCCATATAACATGAAGCAATCTGTTGCATATTGATGGAGAGTGTGTATCTCTTGGTTTATCTCACTTATAGTGATGGAGAGTGTGTTTCTCTTACAACATGAATTTCTTAGTCTTCCAATTAGTGTAAGCCTTAATATATCTAAAACTTGACATATAGATATTCTCTTGGGTTCCTTTCACCGTACTTTTTACTTAAATATGAATCTCAAATCTACTATCTATGCACTCAACCGATAGTGTGCTTGGCGTGTCCTGATTTCTCCATATATGATGCACCAAGCCCCAATTGATCCATGGCCTCAGTGAGCTCACATTGCTTGTTTGATGAGAGGATTTGATGCACTGGACCCCATCTATTAGGCTAAAGATTTATTAATCAAGCTGAAATGCAAAATGGAAAAGGCACAATTAGAGCTCCTAAAGCGTTCAAAATAGAAGCCTGAACTAGTACTGGAACAATTTAGGCTTTCAAATTTGCAGGCACATTTGTGTGTGTAAGGGCCAACCTTCAAGAGAAAACAAGATAGTTCTTAAATTTAAGATTTCGAATCAAAGTCAAATTTTATGACTAAGAAATGATACTGAAACTCCTAATTTGTCAGATTATGAAAGGATAAAGTGGGTCTAGTGTACAAGTTAAACCCAACAAATTTTCCAATCAAACCAGGTAGATCAATTGATCTAGCTCCTATACAGCCCAACAAATTCTCCATACTGGTACCACGCCGTAGTGCTTATTTCTTCAATTCAAATATACACCTATGTTTGATGTGGAAGTTGAAGAAATTAAAAGCTCTAGGTATATCCATTCAAAGAGGCTAGTGACAACAAAATTAAAATTTTTACTCTAGAATATTTAGAATCTTTCAATGTTTCTCGATTACAATAAAATTAAGATAAAGTTCTTAAGTTGGAAAAATATTATAGGCTCTATATAGACATGACGAACAAGTTAGAAAGCAAAATATTTTTGTAACTGTTAGCAACTTGATACTCTGTTCCCAAGGGGGTTTCTCTATGATCCACTTGGTGAAAGGGGCCTCAAGGAGGTGTTGAGGCCATTGTTTGCCCTTGAAACCCTCTAAGGGCCCAAATCTGCTGGCCCATTTTCTCGATTCTTCAATCAAGGTCGGCATCCTGTGAGGATGGGGGCTCAATACGACGAGGAGGCGATAGAGTCGGAGTGGAATCTTCATCGAAAAGAGGGCTTGGAGCATTCTGCTTTTCTTTCTGATCAAGACTGCTCTGCTGGGTGTGTCGACTCTAGGGGGACCACTCTGAGTCCTGGCCTTGAGAGCGGTAGCTGGCCAGACACATTTCGTGCGCTAGCAACTGAGAATGGTGGTCAGGTTGGCTGCATTCCGATCAGACTGGGTCCGATCGCGCCACTTCTGATGCAGGCCTTTAATCATCGTGGTTAGCACCTACACCTGTTGAGTGAGTAGGTTGAACTATTCATTGTCCATAGGTGTAACAAGTTGTTCCGACAAAGCAGGTTGCAGACTCTGTAACAACCTTGGGACGTCGGAGCGCGGTGTTGCGAAGCACACAATGTGACACAGGCTCTTCGCATCTTCTTGTCGGTTGTCTCTTCCTTCGATTGATATTAATATAGCTAGGGGGTGACCCTTCCTCTAGCACTAGTCTGTTGCTACAAAATCTGAACCAAAGTGGAAGTGCAACTCAGATGATTTTGGGGTTGGCTGGAGGCGACTCAAGTGGGCTGGCCGAGGTGTGGGGGATGGATCTCATCTGAAGATGGCCTGCAAGAAATTCACTTGCCAGAGAGTTTTCGACGGTGGACCTTCCAATGCGTAAGTCAGAATAACGAGACAATAGTGTAAAAGAAAAAGATTTCAGTAGAGTATAGTCTATGTGAGTGATATATCATGTACTAAAGGTCTTCTGGGCTGTCCCTTTATATAGGGAGCCTATTTGATCCTTACTTAACCTAACTTAGCATGCAATAATGACTAAGTAACGTCCTGTAGTATGGACGAGTGTGGGTGCTAGTTCGCGGGCGGTAGGCAGCTTTGGTGGGGGGCAGGCCGTAGTGCTACCATGACTGCGGGCTGCCAAAGCTGTTAGTTGTTAGGACTGTCAGTCCTTGTAAGCACACGTTGATTGTTCTTCTCGTTGATGGCTCCATATCGGTCGGGACTGAAGTCGATCATCTCGATTGATTGGCTGCTCGGATGGGGCCGAAGTTATTCTCCTCGGTTCATGTCCGAGGTCAAAGGGGTTGGTTTGGCCTAAGGTTGAGGTGTCCAATAATTCTCCCAATAATACCTATTAATATCAGTTATCACTATAAAATCTTACAAACAGAGGAATTGTATTCTGACTCAAAGCATCAACAAACTCTTCTCCTTATTTACTTATACATGATTCTATTAATGAAGACATTTATTTTGCTTGGCAAATAAATTTAGGTGATATGCTCCTTCCTTTAAAGCTTCAGCACAAATATGCTCTCTTTGGTTTTCATGTCTGGTTGATATGCTGAAACTCTAGAGATTTAAATAAAATTTTGGAGTGGCCAGAACTGCAAAGAATGTAACATCCAACGTTGCCACTACCAGCAATCCAACAGTAAAACGAGTTAAGATGTTTGCAGCCATCACCAAGCTCTCTCTTTTTGGAGGCTTGAGTGTCAGCATCATCCAGCTGAGGCTGGACATGAAGGCTGAGAAGATAAATAACATGCAGCTCCTGAGATGGAAGCTGTAGTCCTGATCTCCCCGATATATCGAATACGCAGTCATCAACACCGTGAAAATGAAGCTCGTGACGGGGATTGCGAAGGTCTGGGTCTGGTCATTATCACCTCTCTCTTCGCCACCTGTTTCTTCATTACCCCGGCGTTCATCGAAGAATTCCTTGCCAAACCAGAGCACAGCCACCACAAAATCCGGAAAGAAAGCTAGCACGACGAACCCCTCCACAAATCCAGCAGCGACCTCAAACCCTGTCAGTGTTTGCAAGCCAAACAGAACGTACCCAAGGGCTCCGATGACGCTGATCAGGCGTTCTCGGGCTCTCGGCTGACTAAATGAAGGTGGAACCGTGGTAAGCAGCATGGATAGAAGCCCAAAGATGATGGTGAAGAAGATAAAGGATTCGGAGACCGTAACACCGAGACGGCCAGTTTTTTCAGCAAACTTTTTGAAGTAGAAGAAAATTGTACCTATCATTCCCGTGAAAGTGAGAAAAGTTACCGAAGCCGATAAGTCAAAGAATTGCTTCAACTCCGTTTCATTATTTTCGTGACCGGTAGATCGTTGGTCCTGCGCAGTTTGAATTTCTTTGCAGAAGAGAACACCGAGGATTGCGATGATTGGAAGTAGAAAGACGGCAAGAAACGCATAGCTTTTGTCCAAGAGAACTAAGAGACCAACTGAGGTCAGCATTAAGAGAACGTTGGAAACGTAGATGAGGGTTGTGGCAGCCATATACTGGAATTCGCTGATGCGTCGGAATGTCAGCAAGCAGGAGGTAAGCAGCATCAAGATGAGATCAGTGAGGAAAGTGGTGAAGACGAGGCTGCCGCAGACGATCACAGAGAGGTTTTCGGCGTGTTGAGTTATATCTTTACGTGCAGTATAGTATGCCACCACTATTGAAAAGATGTTGGTCATCACACACTGGGAGTAGCCTGATACTCGCTTCAATTTGGCTCCAGGCCGCGGTTCTCTTTCCAAGTCGCCACGAGGCGGCTGATTTGGAGTTGGCTCTGGTCCATGGGCCTCCGGCCGGATTTGTATCCTATGGTCCAAAGTTCGTGTGCCCCTGTAAGTTAGGTTGCTTCCGTGGGTGGCAATTCTACTACCTTGTGCCTGGACGAAAAAAGAAAAGCCAGTTAGATATTGCACGTAAAAGAAAGCTTGTTAGATACTCGTTAGAGTTAGGGTTATATGGGCATGCAACACCGATTTGTAAGGGTGAGAAAGGGTCGGGATGAGGCAAGTGCCAAACCTACACATGTCAAAACCTGATTCATTTTGATCCCACCCATGTGACATGCTTAAGAGAATAGATCAGGTTAGATCAAGTCATCTTTGCAGTGACTTGTTAACCTGATATATGATAAGGATAAACAAATCACGAACGGATCAGTTTAATTTAACCTACTTATTAAAGTCTAATTGTCTTAGAATTATAAAACTAAACCTAATCGATTTAAAAGCAAGTGTAGCCGCTTAATATGTATAGCCCTTGTTGTCATTGGTTGGTTTCTTGTCAGGTTACCAGGTCAAGTCATGGTTGCCACCCTTATTTGCTTGTCCTTATGTTAGTTTGAGCTTGGTTTGGTAAAAGTGACCTAAAACAAAGCAAGGACAAGCTTGGCCCGGCAATTCACATATCTGAAATAAGCATGTACATGCTTCCATACTATACCATATACTTACACAAGTATTTCTGCAAGAATAAATAATTTGATAGAATTTAAGTTTCTAGCACGGATCACAATACTCAATAGGGATGACTTCGGCCACTACGAATAGGACTAGACAAGATCCAAGAGCAAGATTTGTCATATCTAAGAGTCGAATTGCATGCCAAATTTTCAGAAACGATAACTGCGACATATGATGCACAATTTAGATGATCATTTTTTTAAAAAAAATAGGTAACTTTTCGAGCTCTACAGCCTGGTGTCACCCTCTAAGAAGAGCCGTATCTTTAGCAATTAGGCCCAAATTTTATTATTTGGATCCTGAAACGGACTGGCCAAATCGAAAGTTTTTCTTTTGGAAAAGATTTTGACCAGATATATCTCTAAATCTAAGAAGAATCAGATAAAGTGATAGAATGCGAAGTTGATGCAGGAGTCAAGATCTACCTTTTGTAGAATTTTATCTTTTCAAATTTATTTCTACTAATCATGTCTATTTTAGAATAGTAAATCCTGTTAGAAGTAGGAGAGGATTTGACACGAATTGTACGAGGGTAGACCTCACCATTATAAATAGAGGCCATATACCACTCTTTTATGTTTATCAATAAAAGAAAAGAAGATGTAAACCCTACTGTCGCAATTTTTTCACTTTGTTCCAACTTTTTTTTAAGAGATTTGAGCTGAACGGGTTGAGAGATTTCTTCATTCTTCCTGATCGAATCAAGTTGGTAGCAGAGCTTTAGTGCTCTACATCTGTAGGGGGTCTTAATTTATGGTTCAAATATACAATCAATACAAGCAGACAAGAGAAGGGATATCCATGCTAAAAGTTTGGACGAAGGCGAGTATGGCTACTAGTTTTACATTGATGGATGATGAAAAGATGTCTCAGACAACTAGTGAAAATGATTTCCCAACTCACCAAAATCAAGTTCCAACTGGCAATTCCTTCAACATAAGTACTAGCAACTTCTGTTCTGAAGATATCTTCTACATCTAAAGACAAAGATCCATTATCTAGTGAGAAGAATGAGCAACTTGCGGGTACTCTAAATCTTCCTCTTCAGCTTTTTAAAGTCTAAGCTATCAAGATCCCTATATACAATGGAGTTGTCAATGTAGAGAAACTGGATTACTAGCTAGACTAGTTCGAGACCTATTCTACTATCTATGGATACATTAGCATCTAGAAGATAACTTTTGCTTACCTCAAGATTTCCATCCATACCCTTACTTGGTGAAATCCATACATGAGGAACAATGACGTCTCTAGCCTGATGTGGAGCAAATTCGAGGGCCTAAGTATCAAAAAGGAGATAAAGCTCTTCAAAGTTGAAGACATTAGCCAAAGTAGAATAAAGATTATGACGAACGAAGAGAAGAACCATCCAATGAAAGGTGAGAAGGGTGATAAGTTCAAGAAAGATGGAAAAAATCCAGACCATAAAGGGGAGTAAAGTATGAAGTATATCAACACAACTTTGAAAAATTATTGTGACTACTGTAATATCAAAGGACATACTAAGGAGAAGTATTGGAAGCTTCATCTCGAGTTGTAGCCAAAATGGAAGAAGTTAAAGGATAAGGATTCTATTGAGAAAGAAAACACGATCCTCAATATGACAGAGGTTGAGGAACTGTTTGAGTTTGAGCAAGCTGATGTTAGGATGAGCTTAATGGTGAGAAAACCTGAGACCACAATAGAGGCTGTCCTAGAGGCATGAGAGGAACTCTTCCACTTGAAGATCTATGAAAAGCAGAGCATTATCCAAGCTATTGTAAATCTTGGAAGTTAGAAAAGCCTTACATCTAAAAGGTTGATTCAGAACCTAGAATTATAGACCAAGCCTCATCCACATCACTATTATCTTGGGTAGATTCAGAAAGACATTGAGTGGAGGATCATTAAGCAATGTATCTTCAAATTTATGATCATTGAGAGCTACATTGATGCGATAACTTGCCAAGTTATTCCTATAAAAGTTTGCCAATTCATTCTTGGAAGCCCATACCTTTGGGATCGACATGTAGCCTTCTACAGGCGGTAAAGAAAGATTCATCTTATAAAGGATGGTGTGGAGTGATTGATTAAAACCCCATTTGATTTTGATGAGCTCAAAGCATTTGAGTATATCTTGTGATTACTAATGAATTCAATTGAGTGTTTCAGTGAAAATCCTGTCCAAGTGTCTCTAGATTTGGTTCATAGTATTTTGGATAAGTTAAGAAGTCTGCTGAACCAAAGTCTGAGACTCGAGTCAACTCCCGAGTATCACGAGTCGACTCCAAGCGTATCAAGTTCACTGGCACGAGCTCGAGTCGACTCCAGACTAGTACGAGTCGACTCCGACTGAGAACAGAAAGAAGAACAGAAAGCCTCATCTCAGAACCTGTCAACGAGTCGACTCCTGAAGTGCGCGAGTCGACTCCAATGTTCAACGAGTCGACTCCAGGGTAGTAAGAGTCGACTCCAAGAGGTACACAAAGAAAAGTCAGAGAGCAGTTTTCGAGTCTGAGATTCGAGTCGACTCCCAGACAGCTCGAGTCGACTCCAAGACAAGCTTCACGTCAAAAGGCAGAAGACCAACTTTCGGAAACTGAGAGCCGAGTCGACTCCAAGGAAGTTCGAGTCGACTCCAAGACTGGATGAGCCAAAAGACAGAGAATCGGGAGTTCGGGCTCTGAGATTCGAGTCGACTCCAAGGACAGTCGAGTCGACTCGAGTGGACAAAATTCAAAATTGGATCCACGGACTTCAGTGGATGAGCCGACTCCAAAATTGCCAGGTCAGCTCCAGAAGTTGGCGAGTCGACTCCGGGTCAAGACGAGTCGACTCCCAGTCGTGACGGCAACTTTAATTCAAATTTGGAACAGTTGCCGAGTCGACTCCGAAAAAGCTTGAGTCGACTCCCGCTACAGCCGAGTCGACTCCTGATCGCGCGAGTCGACTCCAACCCACCAACGGTCATATTGTCAGGCTGCGCAGAGTGTGCAGAACGGGCAGAAAAAGCAGTGTAACGGCTAGTTTCCGTGGGGGTTGGCTTAAATAGCCATAGAAGACTGTAGCAAGACAGAGAACAGTTATTCCACTCCAACTAATCAAGGATTCAAGCTCTGCAACGTGCTCTTCAACGAAAAAGAGAAGATCTGCATTCACAGCACTTAGCATTAATTAAATAACTTGCAATAGTTTTTAATTAATCAACCACATCGTTTTAATTATCTAAATTATTTTAAAACCCAATTCACCCCCCCTCTTGGGTTGTCTATCTGGGCAACAAGTGGTATCAGAGTCAAAAACTCTTCCACTCAAGAGTTAAAAGATCAAAATGGCAACCCCATTTGGATCTTCTCACATTGAGGGTCAGTCCACTCAAAGACCCCCCTTCTTCAATGGATCCGACTACTCATACTGGAAGGCTAGGATGAGAATATTCATCCAAGCCCAAGACTATGAGATGTGGACCATTGTAGTGAATGGCCCATACATCCCATCCATATATGTAGATGGTGTCAAGGTACCCAAACTAGAAACGGATTGGGATGAACATGACATGAGGAAGGCACAATTAAACTCTAAAGCTATGAATGTGTTTTATTGTGCCTTAGACCGTAATGAATTCAATAGGGTTTCAACTTGTAATTCTGCAAAAGAAATTTGGGACAGACTTGAAGTGACCCATGAGGGCACGAATCAAGTCAAGGAATCCAAAATAAACATCTTGGTTCATAAATATGAACTATTTAAAATGGATTCAAATGAAACAATCACATGCATGTTCACTAGGTTTACTGATATTGTCAATGCCCTAAAAAGCCTTGGCAAGAACTATACTAACAGTGAGCTTGTCAGGAAAATCCTTCGGTGTCTACCAAGGTCGTGGGAAGCTAAAGTGACGGCAATCCAAGAAGCCAAGGACTTGAACAAGCTACCACTTGAGGAGCTTCTTGGATCCCTTATGACGCACGAGCTCACCATGAAACAACACAACGAGGAAGAGTCCTCCCATAAGAAAAAGGTAATAGCTTTAAAATCTACTTCACCTAAAAAAGATTTATCTTGCAGTAGTAGTAGTGAAGAAGAAGAAGATGAGGAAGATGGTGGTGAGGCACTTCTTGTGCGCAAGTTCAAGAAATTTATCAACCACAAGAAGTCCTATCATCAAAGGAGAGGCCCCTCAAATTCCTACCGCAAGGACAAAGGTAAGAAAAGAGAAAATGAGGGGATTGGGTGCTATGAGTGCAAAAAGCCGGGACACATCAGAGCTGAGTGTCCCTTACTAAAGAAGGGCAGCAAGTACAAGAAGAAGAAGAAAGCCCTTGTCACCACTCTATCGGACTCCGACGCATCATCTTCATCATCGGATGAAGAACAAGAAGAGAAGGCCAATTTCTGCTTCATGGCCAACGAAAACGAGGTAACTTCCGATACGCATTTTGATTTTACATTTGATGAACTTTATGATGCGTTTAATGAATTAATGATTGAATATAAGAATATAAATGTTAAAAACAGAGAACTAAAAGTAACTAACCAAACTTACATTCATAAGCATGATTCATTAATTAAGGATAAAGATAATCTTACCAAAGAAAATCTAGAACTTAAGACAAGCAACCAACTCTTAATTAAGAAGACTAACAACTTAACGAAAGATAATGAAAAACTAACTAAGGAACTTTCAGAGCTTAAAAATCATAAACAAATCTTAAATAAGGATCTCACAAAAGAACTTAATGACCTAAAAGCAGAAAATCAAACTCTAACTAAAGAACTTAACAAGTACAAACCCTTAGTTGAAAAATTTACATATAGTTCTGAAAAATTAAACATGATACTTAATAGTCAACGAGCCGTATTTAATAAAGCAGGTTTAGGGTATAAACCAAGAAATAAACAAAAACTTCTTAGTAACTTCTTTGTTAAAGCTGGAAAAACTAAAACTAAGAAAATAACTTGCTTTTGCTGTGGTACTATAGGTCATAAAGCAAATGTGTGTAATTTTAGAAAAAATAAAACAAAAAGGAAAATTAAAAGGGGATGGGTTCCAAAAGGAACCAACTTGACTAACCATGAAGGACCCAAGAAAACTTGGATACCTAAGATGACATGATTTGTTTGTGTAGGAGTGTCTTGCAGCCAAGGTCAACAAAAACTGCTGGTATTTGGATAGTGGCTGCTCAAGGCACATGATGGGTGATAAAGATCAATTTTTCACCCTTGAAGCTAAGAAGGGAGGTGCTGTGACTTTTGGAGACAACAACCAAGGTCACATCATTGGTATTGGTAAAGTTCAAATCACCCCTTCTACTTTTATAGATAATGTTAGATATGTTGATGGTCTTAAGCATAACTTGTTAAGCATTAGTCAATTATGTGATAAAGGATATGATGTTATGTTTAAACCATCACTATGTATTATAACAAATCCTAATGATAATAGTTTAGTTTTTAAAGGAATTAGACGTGGAAATGTATATGTTGTAGACCTAGAAGATCTTGCAAAACATAACCAATGTCTAGTTGTAAATGAAACTAAAGATAATGATGCTAGTTGGTTATGGCACCGTAAGTTAGGTCATGCAAGCATGGACACAATAACTAAACTAGTTAAAAGAGACTCCGTGATAGGTTTGCTAAAATTAAAATTTGAAAAGAACAAAATATGTGAAGCATGTCAATTTGGCAAACAATCTAGGAACTCTTTTAAATCCATAAAATGTGTCTCTACTTCTAGGCCTCTAGAATTACTACACATGGACCTATTTGGTCCAACTAGAACAACAAGCCTAGGTGGAAATAAATATGGTCTAGTTATAGTAGATGATTACTCTAGGTACACATGGGTCATATTCCTAGCACATAAGGATCAAGCTTTTTCTATGTTTAAGAAGTTCCATAAGGAAGTAACAAATGCTAGAGAGTCTTCAGTCATAGCCATTAGAAGTGACCATGGTACCGAATTCAAAAATCAATCATTTGATGAATTTTGTAGTAAAAAGGGAATAACCCATAATTTCTCAGCACCTAGGACACCACAACAAAATGGAGTTGTGGAAAGGAAGAATAGAACACTAGAGAAAATGGCTAGAACTATGTTATGTGAAAGTAACCTCCCTAAGTACTTTTGGGGAGAAGCCATTAATACCTCTTGTCACATATTAAATAGAGTTCTATTGAGACCCATTATAAAGAAAACACCTTATGAACTGTGAAAAAACAAAAAACCAAAGGTTAATTATTTTCATGTTTTTGGATGTAGGTGTTTTGTGCATAATAATGGGAAAGATAATCTAGGGAAATTTGACCCTAAATCTGATGAAGGAATATTCTTAGGTTATTCTACAACTAGTAAAGCCTATAGAGTATTTAATAAAAGAACCTTAGTCATAGAAGAATCTATACATGTAGTATTTGATGACTCTAGTGACATCTCCTCTAGTAAGAAAGTTAATTTTGATGATGATGTTGAAATACTTGAGGAAAAGATAGATGAGATGGGATTACAAGATGATAATCAAAAATTGATTGAAGGAGAATCATCAAGCCAAGAGGCTATTGTGGATCATGGGCTAACAAAAGCTTGGAGGTATGCTCACGGGCATCCTAAGGAACTCATTCTAGATGATCCATCTCAACCGGTTAGGACTAGAGCTTCACTTAAAAATCTAAATAACCATCTAGCTTTTGTTTCACACTTTGAGCCCAAACATATAGAAGAAGCCGAAAATGATGTAAATTGGATAAATGCAATGCAAGAAGAACTAAACCAATTTACTAGAAACAAAGTGTGGGATCTAGTAGAGAGACCTTCTAAATATCCAATTATAGGTACAAAATGGATATATAAAAATAAGCTAGATGAAAATGAAATTGTTATAAGGAATAAGGCTAGACTAGTGGCAAAGGGTTATAATCAAGAAGAAGGCATAGATTTTGATGAAACCTTTGCTCCCGTAGCTAGACTTGAGGCTATTAGACTATTATTAGCATATGCATGCTCTAAGGATTTCAAACTATTTCAAATGGATGTAAAAAGTGCATTTTTAAATGGGTATATTAATGAGGAAGTGTATGTAGAACAACCTCCTGGTTTTGAAAATCATCAATACCCTAATCATGTGTATAAACTGAACAAAGCACTTTATGGATTAAAACAAGCACCTAGAGCATGGTATGAGAGACTTAGTAAATTCCTATTAGAACATGAATTCTCTAGGAGAAATGTAGACACAACATTATTTCTGAAAAAGCAAAATAAGGAGATGCTATTAGTACAGATTTATGTTGATGATATCATTTTCGGTGCTACTAACAATCGCCTCTGCGAAGAGTTTGCTGATTTGATGCAGAGTGAGTTTGAGATGAGCATGATGGGAGAGCTGAACTACTTCCTCGGGCTTCAAATCAAACAATCTGAAGGAGGCATCTTCATCAATCAAGCAAAATATGTCAAGGAGATGCTCAAGAAGTTTGATATGGAAGGAAACAAATCAATCAGCACCCCCATGAGCTCATCATGCAAATTAGATCAAGATGAATCAGGTAAATCTGTAGATCAAAAACTTTATAGAGGTATGATAGGATCTTTACTATATCTTACTGCAAGTAGACCTGATATTATGTTTAGTGTTTGCATGTGTGCTAGATATCAGACTAATCCTAAAGAATCACACCTAGCTGCAGTTAAGAGAATTTTTAAATACTTAATAGGAACTAAGAACATAGGGCTATGGTACTCTAAAGAATCTAGCCTAAACTTAATAGGGTACACAGATTCAGACTTCGCTGGATGTAAGCTTGATAGAAAAAGTACCAGCGGGTCGTGTCAGTTTCTAGGAGAAAACCTAATCTCATGGTTTAGCAAGAAACAAAACTCGGTTGCATTATCCACTGCAGAAGCTGAATATGTGGCAGCCGGGAGTTGTTGTGCTCAAATCTTGTGGATTAAACAACAATTAGAAGATTATGGCATTAAACAAGATAAAATCTCCATTAATTGTGATAATACAAGTGCCATAAATCTAACTAAAAATCCAATTCAACATTCAAGAACTAAACACATTGAGATAAGACATCACTTCATAAGAGATCATGTATTGAATGGTGATGTGTCAAATTTGTTTGTACTGATAATCAATTAGCAGATATTTTTACAAAACCCCTAAGTGAAGAGAGGTTTAGCATGCTTAGGAGGGGATTAGGAGTGATTGATCCATCCTAGTGGGAGTTTCCACTAGATTAATTGATTTTGATGATTAGAATGCGGTTAAAATAGAGTTTACATTCAGTGATCATCAAATCAGATCCCAATTAGGTGATTTTCCCTCATTTGGCACGGTTATAGCATGACTTTTAGGTGCGTGCCAAGGTTAGAGACGACTCGAGTAAGTTTCAGAGCCGGCTCCTAAGGGGGAGTCGACTCGCGCATTTGCGGGAGTCGACTCGCAAAGATGGCAGCTGAGGGGGAGTCGACTCGCACATTGTCGGGAGTCGACTCGAAGTCTACAGGCGCATAAGGAGAGTCGACTCGTGCATATTCTGGAGTCGACTCGAGGTCGAGTCGACTCGCGACTCAGGGGAGTCGACTCGCAGTCGGGATCCGACTTTTTAACCCTAGATTTGTCGTTTTGCAAATACTTTTCTTTCAAGCCGCCACTGTTCAAAAAGCCCTAGAGCCGACTCCTAGGTCTTCCCCGATCGTCTCCAACCTCTGTTCGGTCGATTTTTCACCAGTTCTTAGGGTTTTCGTCCGTTCCTAGGTCGTCTCCGGTCCGTCCCGAGTCTCCTCCGACGACCTTTCTCCGTCCTTTAGGTGTTTCTTCCCGTTTAGGTCAAGATGCCTCGTAAGACCGTGGTTAGGAAGAGGTCCCGTCCCGAGGCCGGTCCCGAGCGGCGCTCCAAGGCGCGGCACGATCCCGCGAGGCAACCACCTCCGGCTCGTTCCCTGCCTAGGGCGGTTCCCGCGAGGCCATTGGCCGGGAAGGTCGTCTCCACCGGGAGGTATGTCGATTTCGACTTCCTCTCCCGGAAAGGGTTCACCATAGGTGATAGGCTTAGAGCCCAGGGCTTAGAGTTCTTCCTTACATTGGACCACCCCACATATCCAGGGCTCGTTAGAGAGTTTTACGGTACCGTCCATCGGGGAGATGGGGGTATCGAGGGCACAGTAGCCGGTGTCCCTGTGTTTGTCACGGAGGATCTTATTGGCCACATCCTCCACCTTCCACTAGTTGGGGTGGCTCCCGCACACCCTGAGGATAGAGTTGAGGCCCTTACGGTTGTCTTAGGGCATCCACCTCAGTCCCCCCTAGACGAGGTATCTGCTAGCTCACTTTCTGTTGAAGTGAGAATCCTTTTGAGTATTCTGTCCAGGTCTGTCTTTCCTAAGACAGGAAGATTTGATTTTGTAAATGAGAGGGACCTAGCTATTATGTCTTACATTCTTCAGGACACCCCGGTCAACTTCCCCAAACTCATATATAGGTATATGTGTGAGCCCCTAGATAGACCTAGGCTCACCCTCCCATACGGCATGATTTTTACTCTTCTCTTTAGGGAGTACGAGATTCCCATTCCTGAGAGGGAACCCTCTCGTGCATTGCGATGGACAGATCGCTTGTGTACGGGGACCATGCACAGGATGGGGTTTCGGAAGAGAGAGGGGGTATGGGTTAGGAAGTCTACCCTCACCGCTCAGACCACCAGACCTTCACCCAGTCCTGAGCCCGATTCAGACTACCCAGACCTTCCAGACCATCCAGACCTTCCATCCACTCCTCCTGCTCCTACCACCTCCGCCGGACCTTCCTCCTCGGCACCACCCTCTATGGCGGTCCGGATTGATCCTGAGCAGCTCCGGGAGCTGCGACAGGAGATAGTCAGAGAGGTGAGGGATGAGCTGCTTCGGGAGCTCCGAGGTGCGGTGCCTGCTCCCACTCCTGCACCCGTATCTTCTCAGTTGGTCCCTTCCTTGACAGCCGTGACTGACATGACGGCTCATGTACGGGAAGAGATCTACAATGTCCGGAGTTTGGTCCAGGCCCAGTTCCACAGCATGAGTGAGGTCACGAGCTCCACTCGACAGATGCGAGAGGAGATAGGTCGTGACATGCACACCACCACCGAGGGGGCCGAGCGCTTGGCGAATGTACTCATCGACAAGCTGGACGCACTTCAGACATCGGTGACTGGGCTTCAGGCATCGGTGACAGAGCTCTCCACTACACATAGCAGAGCCACCACGTCTATCATCACACAGCTTGGCCATGTCACAGATGCAGTCACCCTCCTCATGGAGCAGAGCCGATTGAGAGAAGGAGCACCATCCTCGAGAGGAGGAGCCACATCCTCCAGAGGAGGAGCCACATCCTCCAGAGGAGGAGATGCATCATCGAGAGGGGGAGATACATCCTCGAGGGGGGATCTTCATCCTCGAGGAGACCATAGATGTTCTTTTTGCTTTGTTTTGTATTGCTTTGCTTTACGTATTGTATGCTCAAATGTATTCACATTCATATCAATACAATGAGTAGACATCTTATCTTCATTTCTGTGCCATTTGATGATTGGTTGTGCCATTGATTGTGTGTGATTACCTCCTTTTTGGTATGATGACAAAAAGGGGGAGAAATATGTATACAATATGTAAAAGGGGAGAAATATGGATGAAATATGTAAAAGAAATCAATGGAAATCAATAAAAAGACACACAAATTTGTTCTAAGTGGATTCGGTACCTCGAGGCTCATTATCTCTCTTTTGGGGCTCCTAATAGAGTAATCTCCAGAATCTATTCAAGGGATATTCGGAGATTAGCTGAATCCTACTCAAGAACAAATTGACAGATTTTCCCTCTAAAAACAAAAAATTCAGTTCAAAAACTTCAAAGCATTAAAAGGAAATTCAGAGAATCAAAACATAGTTGAATGCATATGTTGAGGGGGAGAATCTGAATTTTAATCAAGCTAAATCATTAATGACATATAAGCCAAACAATTGATTGCATAATATGAAGGCTTATATAATTCCAAATGAAAGGGGGAGCTTTAACTCCGAAATTTGCTGTTTCACTCCTTTCAAACTTGGATAAATTAAATTATCAGACATTTGAATTTATTTATGGATTTTATTTCATTATTTATTGAGCAAGTCATTTTACATATACTCAAAGTTTTGTCATCATCAAAAAGGGGGAGATTGTGGAGTGATTGATTAAAACCCCATTTGATTTTGATGAGCTCAAAGCATTTGAGTATATCTTGTGATTACTAATGAATTCAATTGAGTGTTTCAGTGAAAATCCTGTCCAAGTGTCTCTAGATTTGGTTCATAGTATTTTGGATAAGTTAAGAAGTCTGCTGAACCAAAGTCTGAGACTCGAGTCGACTCCCGAGTATCACGAGTCGACTCCAAGCGTATCAAGTTCACTGGCACGAGCTCGAGTCGACTCCAGACTAGTACGAGTCGACTCCGACTGAGAACAGAAAGAAGAACAGAAAGCCTCATCTCAGAACCTGTCAACGAGTCGACTCCTGAAGTGCGCGAGTCGACTCCAATGTTCAACGAGTCGACTCCAGGGTAGTAAGAGTCGACTCCAAGAGGTACACAAAGAAAAGTCAGAGAGCAGTTTTCGAGTCTGAGATTCGAGTCGACTCCCAGACAGCTCGAGTCGACTCCAAGACAAGCTTCACGTCAAAAGGCAGAAGACCAACTTTCGGAAACTGAGAGCCGAGTCGACTCCAAGGAAGTTCGAGTCGACTCCAAGACTGGATGAGCCAAAAGACAGAGAATCGGGAGTTCGGGCTCTGAGATTCGAGTCGACTCCAAGGACAGTCGAGTCGACTCGAGTGGACAAAATTCAAAATTGGATCCACGGACTTCAGTGGATGAGCCGACTCCAAAATTGCCAGGTCAGCTCCAGAAGTTGGCGAGTCGACTCCGGGTCAAGACGAGTCGACTCCCAGTCGTGACGGCAACTTTAATTCAAATTTGGAACAGTTGCCGAGTCGACTCCGGAAAAGCTTGAGTCGACTCCCGCTACAGCCGAGTCGACTCCTGATCGCGCGAGTCGACTCCAACCCACCAACGGTCATATTGTCAAGCTGCGCAGAGTGTGCAGAACGGGCAGAAAAAGCAGTGTAACGGCTAGTTTCCGTGGGGGTTGGCTTAAATAGCCACAGAAGACTGTAGCAAGACAGAGAACAGTTATTCCACTCCAACTAATCAAGGATTCAAGCTCTGCAACGTGCTCTTCAACGAAAAAGGGAAGATCTGCATTCACAGCACTTAGCATTAATTAAATAACTTGCAATAGTTTTTAATTAATCAACCACATCATTTTAATTATCTAAATTATTTTAAAACCCAATTCACCCCCCCCCCTCTTGGGTTGTCTATCTGGGCAACAGATGGAAAGGAGTTTATGATCAATACCTCCAAAACACAAAGAAGATCGTGCCCTTAGTGATCAAGCCGAAATTCCATTATTTGGATCCAGAAATAACTTGATCATACTGAAAGTTTCCTCTTCGAAAAAGACTTTGATTACACATACCTCCCAATCTAAGAAGAATCAAGTAGAGTGATAGAAGATGAAGTGATGTAAGAGTCGAGATATACCTTCTGTAGAATTTTAGCTTTTTTGAATTTATTTCTATAAGTCATATCTATTTTAGAAAAATAAATTCTATTAGAACTAGGAAAGGAATCCAACTCAACTTGTACAAGAGTGGAGTCACTATTATAAATAGAGATGATGTACCTCAGTTGTATATTTGGCAATGAAAAAAAGGGGATGTGAACTTGACTTTTGAAATTTTTGTACTTTATTCTATTTTTTTTGATAGATTCGGATTTAGCGAGTTGAAAAAATTCTTCCTTCTTTCTGATTGGATCAAGTTAGTATTAGAGCTTCGATCTTCTACATATGTGGATGCCTTAGTTTATGGTCTAGACACACAAGCAAAGCAAGCAAGTTGGAGAAAGGATATCCATGCTAAACGTACATCAAAGGATGAAGATAAGTATGTCTGCTAGTTCTACTTCAATAGATGATGAGACAGAGATATCTCATACAACTAGAGGATACCCAACTCACCAAAATCATGTTTCGATAGGTGATGCCTTCAGTACAAACACCAACAACTCCTTTTGGAAGCTACCTCCCACATCTAGAGATGAAGATCTACCATCCAGCGATAAGGATGAGCAACTTACGGGCACTCTAGGTCCTCTTCTTCAACATTTCAAAGTTGAAGCTCAAATAAAGATCTTTGTATACAATGGAATTATCGATACAAAGAAGATATCTTTTACCTTCCTCAAGCTTTTCAACCATATCCTTACCTTGCCGAAATCATATATGAGGAATAACGATGTCTCTATCCTAACGTGGAGCAAATTCGAGAGCCTGATCAAGAAGTAATTCTATCCAATTGACTATGAAGAAGATAGGTGGATCAAGTGGTTGTACCTGCAACGAAAATATGATCAGTATGTCCATGGTTACCCCACCAAGTTTCACAAACAACCAATCTCCCTCAGGATCTTCATCGATGATCATGCAGTCTTCATGAAGTATATCAGAGATCTCCACGAGATTATTCAAAAGAAGATGAAGCTCTTCAAAGTTGAAGATATCAACAAAGCTAGCGTAAAGATATAAATTGAACAGAAGAATCAGCCAAGGGAAGGAAAGAGGGGCGATAAGTTCGAGAAAGGTGGTAAAAATCCAAGCCATGAAGGAAAGCAAAGTACAAAACATGTCAGCACGATATAGAAAAATTATTATGATTATTGTAACAGCAGAGGACACACCAAAGAGAAGTATTGGAAGCTTCAACCAGAGTTGAAGTCAAAGAGAAAGAAATCGAAGGATGAGGATTCTAAGAAGAAAGAAAAGGTAGTCCTCAATGTGAAGGAGGTTGAAGAACTATTTGAAGTTAAGCAAGCAAATGCAAACTTGAGCTTGATAGAGAGGAGACCTGAGACTGCAACTAAGGCAAACCTAGAGGCGCGAGAGGAACCAACCTATTTATGATGATTATGATTTATAAAAAAAGAATATGATTTATGAATTCTCAGATAGCTATGACCACCTCTAGAAATAGAGGTTAATCGACATCCTGAAGCTAGCATTCAAAGAATAACAGACCCTCTGCCAACGGATTAAAGTTGGTAACGAATAACAGAATTAGTCGACTAAGATTAACAGGCCCTGTCACGGAATTATAGTGACCATAGCATCACATCCGTCTGAGAGTATATTTTATAAAGTATGGATAAATGACAATATTTCTATATGACTTGCATTATCATGATTATGAACTTTCATGGATGAAACATGCATTGCTTTATGACCTGATTTGTGTATATCATCTATAAAATGTTTTATTTTTGCTACAACTGTTGGCTTTTTAATCACTGCATTGGCATAATTCTACTTGATCCAATAAGATAGTACTTGGTTACTTACTGAGCTGTGTAGCTCATATCTTTTCATCTATTTTTTTTCTACAGATGAATAAGACTACTAGGAGCAGGGAGCTTGGTGTTATTCAGGGTTGGGGTAACTAAAAATGTTATGTAATAATTAAATTTTAGAAGCTCTGTACTGTTCCAACTTCATGAATAATATTATGATATTAGTAAATGAAACTATTTATTTTTATTATGAAATTTTAAGTGGCCTCGTGTTATTGTGTGCATAAGATTGCAATAGCACGGCCGTGTTATGATCCGGATTTGGGGCGTGACACTCTTCCACTTAATCAGATAAAGTAGAGCATCGCCATGGCTGGCTAGCGAGCCACTAAGAGATTGGTTTTGCTTGGGAAGGGTCTACACCAAAAGACCTTTCTATGGACGGGGCTGAATTGCTTTCTTGGCCCGGGCCTAAGTGAAAGTGAAATGGTGGGCCTACCTATCCCAACCTGGGGTATGTTGGGATTCGCGAAGAGCAGCACCTTACGATGTTCATGACCAATCGGATCACCGAAACAAGCAGTTTGATACCCAACGGATCCTGCAGAGCCAGTAGCATAGCTAGCAGTTTTTTCTTTCTTTGTCAGTTGTAGATCGAAGCTATTGTAGACCATTGAAGTAAACACATATCTGAAAGTCAAGTTTAGAAGCTCAGGTTGCAAATTAAGCCTCATATGTATCTCTATCTCCTTGGATGGATTTGAAAGGACATCGAGTTGAAGATCGCTAAGCAATGTACCTTCAAATTTGCCATAATTGATAGGTACATTAATGATATAACTTGCGAAATAGCTTCTTTAGGTTTTTGCTGGATCATCCTTAGGAGCCTATGCCTTTTAGACCAAGATATAAGCTTCTACATGTGGTAGAGAAAGTATAATCTTGTAAAGGATAGAAAGGAGTTTATGATCAATGCCTCCAAAACACAAGGTAAAATAGGTCTTGCAACCACAACCCGGATGAAGCAACTTGTTAATGCCTACAACAAATTGTTGATGATAATATGACAAGCTAATGCAACTCTTGATAGACCAAGCTCTTGCCCTTTGGTTTCATTGACCAATTGACTAAGATCGAGATCAAGGGAAAGTCGTTATCGCCATTGCCATCATCATCATTGTTATGAACAAGGGAGGAAAGCAAGGTGTAGCTCTACCAAGAAGCTATATGTGGGAGCAAGGCAAGTGGATCATTGACATCCAGGAGCAAGATCCACCATATCCAAAAATTGAATCATAACCAAAACTTTCGGAGGCCATAACTTGGTCATACCAAACCCGATAGAGATGATTTTTTTTTTTTAAATTAGGTAACCTTTTAAGCTCTATAATGTTATGCTACCATCTAAGGGAAGTTGTGTCTCTAATGATTAGGCCAAAATTTCATCATTTGTATCCTTAAATGAGCTGGTCAAATCGAAAAAAAAAAAATTCGACAAAGAATTTGGCTGGACATATCTTCCAATCCAAGAAAAATCAGATGGAGTAAGAGAAAGCAAAGTTGATATTGCGGTTGGGATCTACTTCTTCTATAATTTTAGCTTTTTAAATTTAGTTCTATTTGTTGCCCAAATATGCAACCCAAGAGTTGGGTGCATTGGGTTTTGTTTGAAATTTTTTTGCAAGATGTGTAGCAGAAACAAAATGTGCAGTAAAATAGTGAAGTGAACAATTACACAGTCACTACGATGCTAAAACACCAATGAAAAGAAAAATAGTATCAAATATGCATATCAAGAAGACCAACAAATAGAAAAGAATGGCAAGCACACACAAAACACAGGAGATTTATAAAGCCTCGAAGCCAAACCCAGCTTCTATGTCTTCTCCCCAAGGTTCCCAGCTCCTTGAGAATTTAATCCACTAATCGTTTTTTAAGGTTACACATTATGTCGATTCCCCACTGACAACCAAATCCCCAATCTTATCCCCAAGCTTGTACAATCTATCTGTTCATGACACGGTCTGGCCTTTTCCTAAGTTTCAATATCCCCTTAAAATTTATCACATAAATCAAGAAATAAAAGAAAGAAAATGTTACAAAAAAAAAATACTCCTTATAGTGAGCAAGATAAATCCTTTTTCAGCTCCTTTTGAATGTGGTGGGAAGCTTGAAGTGTACTCTTAAAACTTCTTCCGGCTTGGATTGTTAACTTAATGCTCTAGGAGATGGTAGTTGCTCTTGCATTGAATGTTTTCCAATGATAAGCATGTAAGAGTTGGTTCCCAAATAATTCTTAAGGCTTTTATATCATAAAGAAGGATCGAAGAAGGCTTCTTGACTATTGGAGTCCATTAGAGAGTCATTATGGCTTTTATATCATAAAGAAGGATCGAAGAAGCCATTTAATGCACTATGCTTGTGTTCGAAAACTAGTCATTATGGCTTGTTAGCATATAGGGGTTGACTCCTAGTCTACTAGAATCGACTCTTTGACCTCAAGGGTTGACATCTCTACTACTGGAGTCAACTCTTGAAGTGTGTCGAAAATGCAGTCTTCTATCTTCTCCCTGTGGCTATCCTACGGTCGACTTTTGGTCTATTGGAGTCGACTCTTGATCACTTGGGGCCGACTCCTGCTTGATTAGAGTTCACTCAGGTGTTTCAGAAAATATGTCTTTTATTTCACCCTGTGGTAGTTTTAGAGTTGACTTTTGTCAAGCTGGAGTGAACATCTAATATTGTGTAATGTTCACTCCAGCATGCTAGGGTCGACTCCTACATGCTAGGGTGGACTCCTGGAGTGCAAAGATCAACTCTTGGTTCTGGGATCGACTTCTAAAGTCCTTCAAAATTGCATTCTTTTGTTTTGTCTTGTGGGACATCTAGGGATTGAGTCTTATGAACCTAGAGTCTGCTTCTCTACTGCAAAAGCTCCTGAAACGCTTCAAATTCTTCTCCAAACTTAAGATTTGTTCTCCTAGGCTTCTCCATGCTTCTCCAAGCTTTCAATTGTTTCAAGTTTTCTATGAAAATGAATCTAATTTTTTCAAGAACACACAATTGTTAGTAACATATTTAATTGATCTTTAATCATCAAATCAATTCTTTAGGTCACCAATACCAATCACATCTATTTAGAAAAATGAGTCTTTTTAGAAGTAGGAGAGGAATCCAACTTGAATTTTGCAAGGGTGGACCTCACCATTAAAAATAAAGATCATGTATCTCGATTTTATATTTATCAATGAAAGAAAAGAGGATGTAAACCCTACTGTCACAAATTTTCAACCTTGTTCCAACTTTCCTTTGAGTGATTCGAGTATAGGTTGAGGGAATTTTTTTCTTCTCTCCAATTGGATCAAGTTGGTATCAAAACTTCAATCCTCTACATCTGTGAGGGTCTTAGTTTATGGTATAGATATGTGAGCAATACAAGCGGATAGGAGAAGAGCAATATGTTCTATAAGTATATCGAAGGATAAAGACGAGTATGGCCTCTAAGTTTCTTTGATGGATGATGAGATTAATGAACTGCTTATACAACTAGAGAAGAAGATTTCCCAACTCACTGAGATTATTTTTCGATTGGCGATGCCTTCATAAAAGCATTAGCAACTCCAATGGTAAAGTTGTCTCCTATGTTTGGAGATGAAGATCTACCATCTAGCAAGGAGAATGAGCAACCTGCAATCACCCCAAATCCTCCTCTTCAGCCTTGCAAAGTTGCAGCTCGAATTGAGATTCTGATATATGATGGAGTTGTCGATGTGGAGAAGCTGGATAATTAGCTAGGCTAATTAGAAACCTATTTCACTATCTCCATATACACCAGTATCTAGAAAGTAGATTTCACCCATGTCAAGCTTTTCAACCGCACCCTTACATGGTGGATTCATACATGAGGAACAACCATATCTCTAGCCTGATGTGGAGCAAATTTTAGGATCAAATCAAGGAACAATTCTATCCAATCGGTCATGAGGATGATAAATAGATCAAGTGGCAGTATCTGCCATAAAAGTATGATCAATCTGTCAAGAATTATACCACTATATTTCATAAGCAAGCAATCTCACTCAGAATCTCTATCAACGATCATAGAATATTCATAAAGTATGATATTCAGTTGTAAGGTGAAGAGCTAGCATTTTTTCATCTTTAATTTTGATTTAGCAGAAGATAAATCTCCTAAATAAGGAGAGCCTTGATCCAGAAGGATCACCACTCATTGTGGTCTACTTCGGTCACTATGAATAGGATTGGACAGAGTCTAGGACAGAGATCTGACACATCGACAAGTCGATTCATGATCCAAACTTTTGTAGGCTATACATGGGTTATATGATGCTCAACTGAGATAATCTTTTCTTTTTGACATTGGGTAACTTTTCGAGTTCTTCAACATACCACCCCCTAAAAAGGGCCATGCCTTTAGCAATCAAGCTCAAATTTCATCATCTGGATTTTGAAATGGGTGGTCCAACCAAAAGTTTTCTTCTCAAGAAAGACTTTACCTAGGTATATCTTCCAAATTTTAGCTTTTTCAAGTTTATTTCTACTAGTCATATCTATTTTAGAAAAATAAATTCTATTAAAACTAGAAGAGAAATTCGATCAGAATTATGCAAGGATGGAACTCACCATTATAAATAGAGGCTAGTACCTCAGTTTATGTTCATCAATGAAAAAAAAGAGATATAAATCCTACTTTTGCAATTTTTCCACCTTATTCAATTTCTTTTGAGAGATTTGAGTTGAATATATTGGGAAATTTCTTCATTCTCCTTGATCGGATCAAGTTGGTATCAAAACTTTGATCCTTTATATTTGGTGGGGCGTTAGTTTATGCTCTAGATGTATGAGCAATACAAGAAGATAGAAAAAGGGCTATCCATGCTAAAAGTACATTAAAGGACAAAGACGAGTATAACTACTAGCTCTACCTCAGTTGATGATGAAACAAAGAGATGTCTCACACAATTAGAGAAAAATGCCTTTCTCACTAAGATCGTGTCTTGATTGGTGATGCCTTTAGCTCAAGTGCAAGCATAAACAACTCTTATTGTGAAGCTATCTCCCAGATCTGGAGATGAAGATTTACCATCCAACAAGGAGGATGAGCAACCTACGAGCACTCTAAATCCTCTTTTTCAGCATTTTGAAGTCAAAACTCGAATCAAGATCTTTGTATATGAAGGATCTGTCGATGCAGAAAAACTGGATAACTAGCTAGACTAGTTAGAGACCTATTTCACTATCTATGGATATATCAGCATCTAGAAGGTAGCTTTCATCTACCTCAAGCTTTTTAGTCATGTCCTTACCTGGTGGAATTCATACAAGAGGAACAATAATGTCTCTAGCCTAACATAGAGCAAATTCAAGGGCCCAATGAAGAAGCAATTCTATCTAATCAGTCATGAGGAAGATCGATGGGTCAAGTGGCAATACTTGCAATGGAAGTATGATTAATCTATCTAGAATTACACCATCAAGTTCCACAAGCAAGTAATGTCACTCGGGATCTCTATCGATGATTATGTAGTCTTCATGCATTATGTTGGAGGTCTCCATTAGAGTATTTGAAAAAAATCTGAAGCTCTTTAAAGTTGAAGACATTAGTGAAAGCATCATAGAGACCATGAAAATCAAAAAGAAGAATATGCCAAGGGAAGGCAAGAGGTGCGGTAAGGTTAGAAAAGGCATCAAAAATCCAAGCCATGAAGGAGAGAAAAGTACAAATCGTATCAACACAGCTCAAAAAAATTATTGCAAGCACTATAACAATAGAGTACACACCAAGAAAAAGTGTTCGAAAATTTACACCGAGTTGTAGCGGAAAAAGAAAAAGTCAAAGGAAGAGGATTTGAAAAAGAAAAGAAAGATGATCCACAATATAATAGAGGTTGAGTAAGTGCCTGAGATTGAGCAAGCAGATGCAATGTTGAGCTTGATGACTAGGAAACCTGAGACCGAAACTAAGCTAGACCTAGAAGCATGAGAGGAACTCTACCACTTGATCATCCAAGTGACGTAGAGCATCATCAAAGCTATTATAGATCCTTGAAGCCAGAAGAACCTCATACTTGAAAGTCTGGTTCAGAAGCCAGAGTTGCAGACCAAGCCTGATATGCATCTTTATATTCTCGAGTGGTTTCAGAAGAATGTTGAGTTGAAGATCGCTAAGTCGTGTACCTTCCAATTTGCCATAATTGAGAGGTACATTGATGAGGTAACTTGCAAAGTATTTGTTTGGGTGTTTGTCAGGTTATCCTTATAAGCCCTTTCCTTTGAGATCAAGATGCAAGCTTCTACATGCGATAGAGGATTTAGCATCTTGTAAAGGACGAGAAGGAGTTTATGATCAATGCCTCCAAAATATAAGGTAACATAGACCTTGCAACTGCAGCCTAGGTGAAGTGATACGTTAACGCCTGCAACAAGTTTGTAATGATGATAAGAAAAGTCGATGCTACTCTTGATAGACCAAGCTCTTGCTCTTGGTACTACTGACTGATTGACTAAGATTAAGATCGAAGGGAAGTCACCATCGCTATTGCCATCATCATCACCATCATCAACAAATGAGGATGGTCAGGAGCAGCTCTACCAATATATTTAGATGTTGGAGAAGGGAAAGTGGTTTGTTTAGATCCAATAACTAGGAAGAGAATGGTCAAAAACCATCTTCAAGTAAATCCAAACAATTCATCCATGAGGTGGGGAAGCAAGCATTTTTCTTATTTTTAATTTTGATTTAGCTGGAGCTAAATCCCCTAAATAGTAGGAGCGCTAATTTTGGAAGATCGCCAGGCTAAACATGGATCACTTCGACCACTACCATAAGAGTTTGTTTTATACTTTTTTAAGAAATAGTCCCTCCAACCATTATAAAAATATAACTAGAAGTGGATTTCATATCATCGATGTAACCAACAAAATTAGACAGTTATCTCAAGATGATCAAACCTTCTATAAGCTAGCATAAAATTTTTGATTTTATGTAATTATCTCATAACCTTTTTAAGTGCCTCGCAATGCTCCATACTCAGATTTGCCATATATATGCAAAGTACACTAACAGCATATGCTATATCCAGTTTGGTGTAGATTTGTGCATACATTAAACTACCCACAACAATAGAATATGACATATTTTTTATGGATTCTCTTTCTATATCTTTTTTAGGACACTGGCTTCTGCTGAATTTATCTCCATTGACCAGAGGTACATCTTCAAGTTTGCAATTATGCAGAAATCTATTTAATATACGATCTATGTAAGCTCTAAGATAACCCCAATACACCACGGGCTCTATCCTTGTGAATCTCAATCCCAAGTACAAATGAATCTTCTCCAAAATTTTTCATATCAAAGACCTTAGATAGCATATGTTTAGTCTCATGCAATAACCCAGAGTCTTTACTAGCAAGCAAAACATTATTCACATGTAAGACAAGAAAGATAAATTTACTTCCACTGACCTTAAGGTACATCCATTGATCCACTTTATTTTGCTTCAATCCAAGAGAACTCATAATATCATCAAAATTTAATATACCATTGCCTCAATGTCTGCTTAAGATTATAGATGGATTTCTTAAGTCTGCATACCATATGTTCCTTTCCACTCTCAACAAAACCTTCTGGTCAATTCATGTAGAGTTCTTCTTGAACATGACCATTCAGAAAAGATGTATTAACATCCATCTGATGAAGCACTAGGTCAAAATGGGCTACCAGTGCTATAATTATTTTAAAAGAATCGTAACAAGAGACCAAAGAAAAGTTCTTATTGCAATTTATGCCCTCATTTTGTGTGAACTCTTTTGCAACCAATCTAGCCTTGTAGCATTTAATATTACCATTAGAATCTTTCTTGATTTTAAATACCCATTTATACCTTGTAGGCATAAATTTCTCAAGTAATTCTATTAGATCTCATACTTCATTATTAATTATGACTGCACCTCATCATCCATAGCTTCAAGCCACTTATCTAACTGAAAACATGCAATAGCCTGATCATATGAGACTAGATCAACCACATGACTAATGTCATAGTCATTCTTACCTAAATAAACCACATAGTTATTAAGAATAGTAGGTCTCTTTTCTCTAAGTGATCTCCTTACTAGTATTTCATTAACTCGTTGTGGAGGTGCTATAATAGATTCACTTGTCTGTTACTGCTCTCTCATTGTCCTTTCGATAGGATGAAATATGATATTTTCTTCGACAATGAGAATAGGAACAATAACCTGTCTTTCCTCTAATATCATATCTTTAGTATGAGAGCATCTGCAATCATCTATATCGGACTCTAAAAATTTGGCATGGATAGACTCAATAATCTTTGTGCCTTAAGTTAGTAGAACCTATATCCTTTAAAATTATCTGCATAGCCAATGAAATAACGAGTAGTTCTAGGTCCAGACTTATTTTCTGATGGATTATAAATCTTGACCTTTGCATGGCAACCCAAACATGAAAGTAATTAATACTAGATTTCCTACCAACCCATGACTCAAAAGGTGTTGTGGAAACTGCTTTACTAGGACCCCTAATCAAGATATAAATAGTGGTCTTTAGGACCTCATCCTAAAGATATCCTAGTAAATTGCATCCACTTTTTATGCTTCTAACCATATCTTTAAGAGTGCAGTTATGCCTCTTAGAACACCATTTTTCTTAGGAGTTTCAGGTTTGGTGTATTGAGCAACTATCTCACACTCCTGCAAGTATATCGCAAATGGTCCCACTTGGCTAAATTTACTATATCGACCATAATATTCACCACCTTAATCAGATCTCACTATCTTAATTATCTTCCCACACTGCTTTTCAACCTCAGTTTTAAAGATCTTAAACTTATCAAATGCTTCAAATTTTTCTTTAGAGGTAGACTTAACCTATAGCGAGAAATATGATCATGGAAAGTGATGAAATACCTACTAACATAAATAACAGGACTTAGGAGTCCATAATGTCTATATAAATAACTTCTAAAAGTTCATTACTATGTGTGGACTCATTTCTTTTAGTTTTGGTAAATTTGCCCATAAGATAGTCAAAATAAGTGTGAAAGTCAATTAAGTCGAGTAAAGGCAGAGTTCCATCATCCATTAACCTTTGAATCCTCTCTTTACAAATGTGACCAAATCTCTTATGCCACAACATAGAGGATCTATCCTTGGCCAATTGTTTTTTAGAGATAATACCATATACATACATGGAATAGAATTGATTCCTAGAGGTAATGTTAAGGCAATATAAACCACCACATAAAAGACGTCCACCAACAAATTTAGAGCCAAAAAATAGTTCCAACTTTCCATTATCAAAAGTAAATCTAAAAGCACTAGAATCAAGTTTAGAAAAAGAAATTAAATTTTGCCTCATGGATGGTACATAAATAGTGTTATCTAAGACAAGAGTAAATCCAATAAGCTTTGAACTCTAACTCAATTTTCTACAAACACATTGACTTGATCCTTACTTTCCCTCTGCTTGTTTATGAATCTCCAAAAAGAATTACTAATATGAATAGATGTCCCATTATCTAAAAAATAAGAATGTAATGGAACATGTGCTAAACTAGTTTCGAAAAAAAACAAGGGCTAGTGAGTTACCTCCATGCATGTTCTTCTTCTCTAACCAACTCTTTTGCATTTACATACTTCTCAACTTGGGCAAGAAGCTTTGAATGACTTCTCATGAACCTTTTTTCAATGGAGAAGAGAAATTGAGAGGTCTTCAGCCCGTGCTTCAAAGTAGATAATATAATCGAGTGATTTTGGCCACCCACTTCCAAGCCGCCATGTTAAATCGATTGATATAGTCATGGAGAGACTCTCCATCATGTTGCTTGATGGTGAATAGGTACTCCGACCTCTTTCTCTATTGGCAGTTGCTGATGGAGTGTGCCATGAATAGTTAGCTAAACTACTCGAAGGAATGTATCAAGTTCTGCTGCAGCTCAGTCTACCACACCCGAGCTACCTTTTGGAGAGTAGCTGGAAAGGCTCAGCAAAGTATTAAGTCAATATCCCCCTAGAGCATCATGAGGGCTCTAAAAAATTCTAGTTAGTCTAAGGGGTCGATAGTCCTATTGTAGATATTCAACTAAGACACCTTGAACTATGGAGAAAGAGATTCCTCCATGATCTTTGTCGAGAATGAAGTGTCAGTTGTGAAGCCAACTTCATCCTCAAGCTCGGGATTACAACCTCTTAAAACCTTAAGATATCGGTCCATCTCGTTGAATCTACATCGAGGTCGACCTTCCTTATGGAGATCCCCTCCGAATGGTGGTGGGATGAATATTCTGGTGTCGATCCCTCCCAAGACTACAAACTCAAGGACCCACGCCGCCTCCTTCTCACTAAGCTTCATGGGCGAGTGAGTATGTTGGGCCCATCCTAGACTTTGAGGATAGGAATGGTGACTCGACTACACCAAATCCTCCTAATAGGCACAAGTCTGCTATGGCAGTTGCTGCAACTACAGTTGTTGCTGCTGGTGGTAACAATGTATGATGTAGGTTCCGGACGACTAGACGGCTATTTTAAAATACCATCGGACTTTAGGATTGCGTCATGCCTGACGATTGCAATAGTTGCCTAGGTTCTCCTTGATTTCATGGCTTTGTGTCATTAGCTTGACCAATCAAACCTTTAATGATGGGATCAAGGCCCTTCCTCTAGCTTCAATCTATTACTACTAGGAACCAGTCTGACCTGGATGCCAAGTTGGTGGGGAATTGTTGGAGATTCTGGCTCATCTACCATCCGGATCAGAGAGATCATATGAGATCATTGCCTGCTTTCACGATTATGCTCCGATGGACTATTGTGCTTGACTGATGATAGTCCCAACGTCAAGCACCCATGAGTTGGCATTAGATAGAAGAGGAACGGCTTCGGATGGTGCTCTGTTTCTAGCTCTGACCTAAAATAGAAAAAAAAAGAGTATACCCACCTAAACATGTCCGATGGGGGTCCTCTAATGCCTAAGTCAAAACTTTTAGAGAACAAAAGAAGGCCTGAGAGAGGCAGAGAGGCAGCTTAAGAGACTTGAAAGATAGCTTACCTGGACGAACCCTAGAAATACAATATTATAGGCGAGAACAGAAGCCCATCACCGAGTAGTTTGGGGCTATACACTAGTGGATAAGAAAACAAACTACGTATCTTGTCTGTAAATCTCTTCCATATTTTTTAGTAGTAGAATTTGCTTGGGTACCACATTTGTTAAGAAATAGTTAGCGATACAGTTGAGTTGTTGCCAGCTATGGAGAAAGTTTGAGATATGGTGGACTCTCCACATGCCCTTTAGGTCAGCCATGTGGCAAGCTTTAAATTGTCAAACTGCAGTCAAGTGGCGACCTTCCATTGGTCACCTTGCTTGTCAGCATATGTTGGTTGTGAGGTGTATCACCATCTATCTTATCCTTCTCCCGTTCATGCATGTCCATCCCCATTGTTAGGTTTGCAGCCGGAGAACCTCCATGGCTGCCTCCGCTGCCTATGCCTCTGCCATAACCCCAACAACTAGTTGGAAGGTGGAGAATCTCACCATGGGTGACCCGAGTGTGGGGAATGGTGACGGGCTTCTTCTTATTAGGATTGGTGGAGGAGGCCTCCTCCATTAGGCTGAGGTAACTTTGGGTAGGATCACTAGTGAGGACGGTGTTGCAGATGGCAGTGGTGGAGGGTGGAGGTCTCCTCGGCCACCACCTTCTTGTTCTCTGCCTCTGCTCGGTGTTGAGAGCCCAAGTGCCAATGCTTCCCCAGGCCTCAGAGTTTCTCCTTTTTTTTAAGATTGAATTTGAGATTAGGATAGGTTAGGGTTTTGATGATGAGAAGAAGAGAGCTAGGGCTCCTTAGGAGAGTCGGAGCATGGCTAAGATGTGCCAAGGAAAGAGGTTAGAATTCTTTCGTTCTCTTTCTTTTAGAGGAAAAGAAGATATAGAGTGGAGGGAGATGAGAGAGGAGGAAGGTGGAATGCACGAAGATGAAGAAGTGGAGGGTAAGATAGGTGGATATGTAGATATGCCGCGGTGGCAATGGCAGTGGTAGAGAGGAGGGTGGAGGGGATCTGATGAGGTGGAGTAGAGAAGGAGAAAGATTTTTTTTTCTTTTCCAATCAACCTAGCGAAGAGAGGGCAGAGGTTGTGTCTTACGTATGAAAGAAGGATTCACCTTACTTTGTGCAAATCCACCAATGGATCGCGCAACCATTGCTTTGAGATATATGCAAGTTGATGAATGAGGAAGTTTGGAGTGCTTTGAGACCTGTGTGGGTCGCAATTTAATAGATGATGTCATGAAAGATGATCAATTGTTCTTTGGCACAAAAGATATGACCCGAAGCTAGCGGGAGAAGCCTTCATTATTAAAGTTCGCCATAGAAAGTGTAGATCGCATGGCCCAATTGAAACCAGTAACCAAGCACCAGTAATAGAGAGACCGCAATCCTTTTCACCACTGATTGTAATTGGTGATCTCGTTGCTGTATTAGAACTGACTTGGTAAAATGGCATCTTGCCATATAGCTGGATTTGGCTACACTCTAGATCTCCACTCAAATTTGGATAGAACTATGTTGGACAATGAAAGTCTTATATCGATGATCTGAGCTATTAGATATGATCTACTACTTTTAAACTGGTTACATATTAAAAAAAGTCATATACCTTGGAGATTTCTAGTATATGCATCAAGTGATCAAAAAATATATATAATTTAGTATTATTTAGACAGTTTACTTTTGAACCATTTGATGCGTATGCCAAGCATCTCCAAATCATATGATATTTGGTATATAAGTAACCTAGATGTAGTACATCATATCCAACACTCAGATCATCAATATAGGACTCCGATCATTTATCTAAACCTGACTAGATCTGAGTGGAGATCCACTCGAGTATAGCCAAGTCTAGCTCTCCCTCTCTCTGTATATATATATATATATATATATATATCATGGTCATCACTTAACTTCAACATTAATTAATTGGCCTAGTTGTAGTTTGATCCAATCTGAATTTATCCAATAATGGATTTATATCAATATCCATCAAAGAAAAATAGATATAAATTTCGATAGACAAATATCCAATCTATATCTGAGTATCCAATTCTTTTTATGATAGATAACCATTCACTTAATTTACCTTCTATTCAGTGATATCTTTGATTTAGTGGTCATAAAGTTTAACCATCTGACTTATATCAATATTTATATATGTATTATCAATATCTATTATGTATCCATATCTGTTTAAATAAATATAAATATAAAATTAACATCCAAATAAACATCCTTATTCACCAAATAAAAATAATAATGATATCTGATACTTGTTATTGTTCTCGCTACTTTTTCCTCCTAACTCTTTGACCAAAATGAGCCTATGACAAAACCATCAATATTGATCGTTTTATAGAGCAGATGTCCTAGAAATACAAGAGAAGTTCGGAGGATGAGTCCCTTAACAGGTAAAAGTCAACTAAAAACCAACAGCCCTACAAGCCAAAGAAATGATTATTTTTTTCGATGGAGATGATTATTTTAGATAAGTACAGGATTATTTTTAAACTCTAGCTTGTCCCTTATAATTCCAAAAATTTGGTTGAATAAAAACTGGGAAACAAGCTAATGATTCGGGCTTTACCCCAAAGACTAGGTCCTCGGTGTACTTCAACTCTTATATTCCGAAACCGAGGATATGAGGGTGGTGCTTGAGAAGATTAGGGAATCTTGACTCTGTCAAAGCCGCGTGCAACTATCCAAAATATTTAAGGTCCTCGGTGTACTTTAACTCTTATATTCAGAAACTGAGGATATGAGGGTGGTGCTTGAGAAGAGAAGGGGAATCTTTACTCTGTCAAAGCCGCGTGCAACTATCCAAAATATTTCTGAGATCCAAATATGAAAGGAATACTCGTAAGACAAAATAATCATTTAGTAATTGACCTAAGTCAATTGATCCCATTGTAGCATCTTAGATCTAAACATAATCGGCAACAAAAGAAGCAGGGACAAGTGGGAAGTAGCATCTCATAACAGGCAATGATATGCTGCTCCCAGCTATTTCCCACAAAAAACCAGGGCAAGATCCAAATAAACCATAGTCTGCAGCATTTGGGGAGTTGAATGGGGCTGCACTCTTTATCTAAAAAGTAGTACTTAACAAACTCGCTAACAGAAAAAAGATATATATATAAATAAATGAACAAATTAGAAGAACCTTGCAATGCTACAGATTATACTGTAACGATAGAAGACACTCATCTTTAATCAGTAAAGAGATGGCTCGGCAAACATAACATAAAAATCAAATAAAATGGAAACATAAGTTAACTAATAAAGAGAGTCCAGATACATGCAGTTCATCATTGCCAGAACCAATCTAGAGAGTGATGCCAACCATCTGAGTTAAGACTATTTAGCAGCCCCGGTGAAACTAAATAATGCTCAGGCTTGGAAGGGCCTCCAATATTGTTGAAGATCTTTGCTTGTCCTAGATTCACTAGATATTTGTTTTTCAGCTTATAAGATCCTGGGGCGGAGTATGTAGACTCATGCCTTTCTACAATTGTTTGTCCTTTTTTTTTTTTGGTACACCTTTTTTCAAGTTTTTCATACTTTGAAGAATATGACTGACTCTATTTAGCCCCTATTTATAAAGAATCCCGGATATCCTCCCAACAAGAAACTCAAGGTATATATCCTTCTCTCCATGTAATTTTTACAGCACATCTGGTTCTCATGTTCTTAGAAATTAATTTAAATATGCTACCACCAGCAAAATATGTGAAAATCAACTGAAAACAACTTGTAAACATAATGTGTTTTTTCAAAAACTGATAGGGCCATTTTATTTGTTATCTCATTTCTTTTCTTAGGTAACGTAGGGAATTCAGGACATTACGAAAGTAACAGACTTTTGCACTAATAAAACTCAACGCAAAACCTGAGTTCGGATAGATGCAACGAAGAAGCGAAATTAAGTTCAATTACTTAGGAATGAAACATTGAGAAACATGAAAAAGGAACTGAAGAAAACCTAAAAGAACAGTAATGTAAAATAATATGGACATTAATAGAGATGGTTCGCAGAATGCACTCTACCTCGGATGGTACATGGGAATGATAATTTGGCCGCTCCTGGAAAGAAGCTAGTGAATTAGACCATGCAATTTCCATATCATATTTCAGAAGAAAAGCAAGGAGGTGTAGGAATATGACAGAATAATGGTTCCAGAACACTAACCATAAGACCTTGTTGTTGATCCATCTTACAGAGATGGTTTCTCTTAATTCTTCGTGTTTTGAGGCCGGGCAGGAGCAGTGGTGTTAAAAGGAGCCTATTTCTCCTGGTTAATGAAGGCGGCTAGACTGAGGAGACTTGACCGGAGTGGACTGGGTCTAGCAATTATTGGCATCCACTCCTTTTACTCGGTTTTCCCTTCTTTTTTTCTTTTTTCTTTGTCCGGTAGAACGTCATGTTCTCTATGCAGAAAATATGGCATGCAGCTCAAAATCCTCAAGAGAGCACAAAAACAATGCTTGAAAAAGAGTGAAAGAAAGTAAAAAAGTTGGAAAGATGAAGAAACTGCAAAAAGGAATTTCAAGCGGAGGCTTGGCTCTCTTTGACACCTCTGAAGCCCCCAAAAAGCCTCTCATCTCTTTCCGAATGAAAATGATGTTTTATTCAAAACTATCTACCCAACCCATTGACTCCACAAGTCAAGTTCCAAATAAGACAAAGCTTGGGTTCGCTAAATCTAAGATCCTTTTTTTACTATCCTATGCCAGCATACTTGAACGAAACCACTCCACAAAAATATTTAATTGTATGGGAAATAGTAATGACTTCAATATTTCCTCTTGGCGACGTGAGAATATGAAGCCGTCGGTATGAGAATATGAAGTCGTCAATAATCTCATAGTTGGGATTGGCTTCAAAACCTCCGCCTATTATTAACTTCCTGCCAACAACTACAGGCTTCTCACCTATAGTTTTAAATTGCTCGATTGCTCATCCTTTGCTGAAGATATCTGCCAACTGATTCTTTGTAGAGACCGGAATCAATTCAATCTCTTCTCTGATGAAGTGAAGATATTACGTTGATATGCTTTGTCCTTACATGAAATACTAGATTCCTAGCCAAACAGATAGCATACTCTCGTTAATCACAATGAAAAGAAATAATATAGTTGATGTTCTGAACTAAATTACAAAATGACCTCATTATGCCAGTTGACTGTTGAACTACCATGCAGTAGCACGATACTCCACCTCTATAGGAGATAATGCAACATGGTTGTCTCTTTGCATCAAGAAACAACAACCATCCTAGGCTGAAAGAATGCTTTGGAAAATTATGTAATCGGTAGTGATGATCTACCAAGGATTGTGAAAAGAGAGCCAATTGAAGATCTTCACCTTGCTAGCGATTGAAAGGTTCCAAATAATACAACCAAAAGCCGAGATAATTCCTCCATCAGACAATAATCTATAGATGTTTTTAACTAAGACTAGGAAGACCATTCCAAGATAGCTGATTAGGCCTGTCCATAAGAAGAATCCCACCGAGTATATTTGTGTGAGACACGGGCTGAAGTCGGCAGCCCCTGCCGACTTCAGTCCCGTTCTCTTTTTGGAAGGCCGGAACAGAGGATCGCGATTTGCGATCCTCTCCGGCTCTTCCGGGGATGATCGGGGCGGGGATGTCGCTAGTCCCGCGGCACCCCCCCCCCTCCAGCTCATCCGCGGCCGAACCGCGGCCGCGGATCTCGCTCGGCCGCCGCGATCTTTGCGGCGGAGAGCCATCACGAGGGGGGTGATAAAAACCCCCCAAATCCTCCTCCCTAGGGCAAACCGAGCCCTCTTCCTCCTTCTCTTTCCTCCTTCCCTCCTCCTCCTCTCCGATCGGTGTGTCTTCCCGACCGAGCGCCGCCCGGATCCCCTCCGCGAGCTTCCCCTACTCCGAGATCCAACCCCTCGGCTTCAAACATCGCCGCCGTCGCTTGACGCCGGACCGGGCCTCCCTCGGCCGGGATTTGCCACCTCCGTCGACCGCCGGTAAGCCCTCCTCCGTCGAGATCCTCCTCTCCTCTGTTTCAGCCCAAGCAGCCGAGATCATCATCTCGGTTGCTTCTCCTCCCCGTCGGTCCCTGCAACGCCGCCGGCCGCCATGGCGGCTGGCTGGCAGTCGATCGAGGGGTGGCCCCCGGCCACCCAAGCCGGCCACCCCCGCCGGCCACCTCCCTCTCTCCTCCGTCTCTTCTTCTCCCCCTGTTCGTGGGGGGGAGTTTGGGGAAGGAGGACCATCACGGGCCAAACTGGGCCGTTGGGCCCAGTCCATTGCAGGCCCAACTTGGGCCCAGTCCAGTCCGGTTGGGCCCAGTTGGGCAATACCCCCATGGGCACAACTTGGATCCAGATCAAACCCGAGAATCCGAACCCGAACCCGAAACCCAAACCCATTTGACCAATAAACAGATTTTTTGCAGTTAAGCCCTTGGCAGTATGCTATTTCAGAAATAGGGACTCCTGTAATTTGTATTTGATCCCTATAGGAAAGATTTATTACATAAAGGCCCCCAACTATATTTATTTAGTCCCCTCACTCAAGTTTTATTATAGAATAGTACCCTGTAATTAAGTATTAGTCCCTGCAATAAATCTTATTATATAAATGAATAAATTAGAAGCCAACCTTGGGGGCCCTATTTAGCCGAGTCTATGCGGGCCCATTGGGCCGTGCCCATTATGGGCCCTATCAGGTCGTGCCCATTATGGGCCAACTTTGGGCTCTGTTGGGCCATGTCCAATAGTATTATTTTTGAATTTTGCTTAGTCTGAAATTAACAAGAAATTAATTAAACTTTAACAGGTGAACCTGATCCGTCTACCTGAAGTAGGAATCAAGCGAGAAGAGGTAAGTAACTTAATACTTCAAGTGTAATTTTCAAATTACTTGATAAATAGATTAAATTCTGATAAATGTTTTGTATTCTGTAAAATGGGTCAGGCATGTTAAATTTTATTTGAAAATCATGTTATATACTCTGAAATCCGTGAAATATGACTGCACAATTTATGAAAACTATTTTTATATATATATATTCTCAGCATGGCTATGATCTGTTCTGTTCTGTTCTGGCCCCGCCAATGGGGATTATACGTTGGACCTGTCGACTTGTATTCTGTGAGGAACCGGTTTCGACACCGCGCCACCGGTGATTAGAATAGTGGTTTCTGGACACCGTTTCCACCGGTGACTAACAATAGTGGTTTCTGGCACTCTGTGCGACCCATGCCACTGGGTTACGTGGCCGTAGCCTATCATGTTGAGATTATGATATCAGAGTTTTATGAAAACAAAAATGATATTATTTGTGATTTGTTTCAAACATTGTCCTGTATTTTGATCTGATATGCTCTGACCCCACTCTGGGGTATTTTGTTGCTTACTGGGCTAGTGTAGCTCATTATTCTATTTTCTCCATTTTTCAGATCCAGAGGCTTGATCGCACAGGATTGGGGAGTGCGTTAGAGTTTCCGATGATTCTTCAGTTATTGGCATTTTAGTTAGTTTAGTTTGGACATTTGAATTATGTTGGCATATATTATTTTGGAATTTTGTAAGTCCGCTTTTGAACAATTTAAATAATTATGTCAATTTTGAACATCTGTATCTGCTTTGATGTAATCCGTTGCCTTGCACGCCTGCGCGGCCCGCCGTGCGGGCGTGCGGCGTCTGCCGCGCCTCGGGCTCGGGGCGTGACAGATTTGGTGGTATCAGAGCTCAGGTTTCAGATTCCTAGGGATTGTGTTTGAAATAGTCGGATGGAGCTTAAGTTTTAGGATCTTTAGAATTCGTCGGAAAGTTTGAGAGATGGGCAGACATTAGGCCATTAGACGAAGGTATTTATTTGCTTTTGTTATTGATAAATTTATGTTATTTTACCAGAATTTTGAAATGCTAAAATGCAACCTAATTATGGCTGTAACCAAAGTGTGAATAAGTTATTCTGAGAGTTTTCTTGGTAGAGCAATTTGTATTTCAATGATTAATTAGATTTTGACTAAATTAAGTGAAGGAATATTAATCATGAGATATTATCGTGCAATGTAATTATGTTGGAAGTTTAACTTGATATCAGGCACTATGGATATTGCTTCTAGTTTAAGTTAATTATTTTGGTAGCAATTTAAGATTCATCTATAAAAAGATGTTTAAAGCTTGGACTAGAAAATATTCGTTGAAATCTGTATGTGGATCATGCATGGAGCTCGTATATAGAAGGAAAATATACTTGGGGATGAGACTTAAGAGTTCTTATTTGGCTCTACTTGAGACTTGAAACAATTAAGATTGATATTTTGATGGAAAGTCAATTAGTAAATCTTGAGAATATTGGTGGATTAAAATGTTTTTGGGTTGGTCGAAGATAGGACCTCTTTGATTTGGAAAAGTTCTTGATGGTTTTTCTTATTAATGAAAAATTTCGTTGGAAAGTATAGTGTTTTTGATTTTGATCAATATGGATATCATTGTGTTATTAGTAGATTCTTTTATCTGCAATATATATATTAAAAAAAAATGGGAACTATTACTAAAGGGATGAAATAGTTAATGAGTTTGTGGTGTTTTGAATAGATTCTCTAAGTCTAGTAGTTTACAAAATTCCGAAATGTTGCAGTATTGCAAATAAAAAATATTTTACTTATTTAAGGAATTGATCTCAATGTAAAATCATAGAGCTTATATCTTGGAGGAATTTCTTATAAATCTTTGAACCAGATTATTAGATTTGTGTGAGTTAAATATTTATTAATCAAGGCTATGAGTTGATTGTGAATTTTGTATCACCATATGAGAAATGCAAGTGGGATTTCATGAGAGGCCCAAATAAGTTTAGCCTAAAAGAAAAGATTCAGGATGATTAAGTAAGCTCCTAAGTAAGTTAATCTAGAATCTTTTAATTATCAAAGCTTAGAATAAATATTAACTTGTATAATGGAATTGTCAAGGGAAACTAGAATTGGCTTAGTTCAAATTTGGATCTAGAATATGATTGCTTGATTATATGATGGTACAAATACGATAACTATCTCAAGGGTTAATCATGATCTAGTGTACTTGGGAAGCAAGGATAAAATTTTGTTTGGATATTAAAAAAAAAAAAATTTGCTGATGATGTGGGATCAATAAGAAAGTTTGGAAAATATTGATCTGAGTTGTGCAGCAGAAATTTGATTAACTGAGTAAATTTAAACTGGTCAAAAATATTGACTGTGTTTTGGTAACATGTTATGATGAAAGACTATTTTATTCAATAATAAAAGATTTTGTTAATAAGGGAAGGTGAACACTATTGATTCTCAGGTCAATCCTGATATGATTATGTTATTTCTTGGATAGACTTTGCTATTTTTGGGTATGCTAAGAAAATAATAATAATAATGATAATTTGAACGTATCATGACTCGGGTTAGTTGATTGATGACCAAATATGGTCTAATTTGTTAAATATCTGAATAAACCATGCATTATTTGCTCTCATCTTATGATTTATAAGTTTAAGTTAAAGGCTTTGTGGCATATTGAATCATGGTATCAATACTTTGCCTTCTTAGACCTACTTTTGCGATTTGATACAAATCATTTTTGAGATAAATCGTTGCTATCTAATGATTATCAGTACATGTTCATTTTGTGAATCATATTCTTAGCAACATAATAATTTGACTCTAAGGTTAGTCATTATCCTTTGAGGGATCAGCACACTACCGGTTGCTTCTGTTTATGCTTATATACTATTTGATACTGGTGCTGCACATTCATTATGTCATCGATATTTGTGCGAAAGCATGATCTACCTTGCATGCTGTTAGAGTATGATTTGCATGTTAACACCCCTGCTGGAAGTGGGATGATGGGTAATCAGGTCTGCAAGACTTGTCCGGTTCAGATAGTAGGTAAAGACTTGCCTGCTGATTTGATAGTTATAGATACGCATGACTTTGGCATAATTCTCGGTATGGGCTACTTAGCATCACACTTTGCTACCATTAACTGTCATGAAAAGCGGATAAAATTTTAGATCCCTCGAGATACTGAATTCAGCTTCATCGGCAGTGGTGCATATGCCTCCCCTCGAATTATTTCTGCTATGCAAATTAAGCGACTACTTAGAAAGGGGAGTATGGCATATATTGCCACAGTGGTTGACACTAGACAGTCAGATCAAAGATTTGAAGATATCCCAGTAGTAAATGAATACCCCGATGTCTTTCCGGAAGACCTCCCTAGCTTGCCACCAGATAGAGAAATTGATTTTGCAATTGATTTGATTCCTGGTACCACACCAATCTCTAAGACCCCCTATAGAATGGCTCCAGTTGAAATGAAAGAATTAAAGGAGCAGTTGCAGGATCTTCTTGATAAGGGTTTCATCAGACCTAGTGTTTCACCTTGGGGAGCCCCAGTCTTATTTGTAAAGAAGAAGGATGGTAGTATGAGATTATGTATTGATTATCGAGAGATAAATAAAGTAACAATAAAGAACAAGTATCCTCTACCAAGAATTGATGACTTATTTGATCAGTTAAAGGGGTGATGCGATTTGGAATACGTGGAAAACTCAGTCCACGCTATGTGGGCCCCTTTTGAGATTCTGGAAAGAGTAGGAGCTGTGGCATACAAATTGACACTCCCACCTTCACTGTCTGGAGTCCACAATGTTTTTCATGTTTCTATGTTAAGAAAGTATATTCCAGATATGAGCCATGTGGTAGAAGTGGCTCCTTTGCAGCTTAGAGAAGATTTGACATATCCTGAGCAGCCCGTACGTGTGGTTGATAGAAAAGAACAAGTATTGAGGAGGCACACGATTCCTTATGTTAAGATCCAGTGGAGCAATCACTCAGAACGTGAAGCCACGTGGGAGCTGGAGGACAAGATGAAGGAAAAATATCCGGACCTTTTTGCAAGCTAAGGTATGTTAAATTTCGAGGACGAAATTTTTATAAGGAGGAGAGAATGTGAGACACGGGCTGAAGTCGGCAGCCCCTGCCGACTTCAGTCCCGTTCTCTTTTTGGAAGGCCGGAACAGAGGATCGCGATTTGCGATCCTCTCCGGCTCTTCCGGGGATGATCGGGGCGGGGATGTCGCTAGTCCCGCGGCACCCCCCCTCCTCCAGCTCATCCGCGGCCGAACCGCGGCCGCGGATCTCGCTCGGCCGCCGCGATCTTTGCGGCGGAGAGCCATCACGAGGGGGGTGATAAAAACCCCCCAAATCCTCCTCCCTAGGGCAAACCGAGCCCTCTTCCTCCTTCTCTTTCCTCCTTCCCTCCTCCTCCTCTCCGATCGGTGTGTCTTCCCGACCGAGCGCCGCCCGGATCCCCTCCGCGAGCTTCCCCTACTCCGAGATCCAACCCCTCGGCTTCAAACATCGTCGCCGTCGCTTGACGCCGGACCGGGCCTCCCTCGGCCGGGATTTGCCACCTCCGTCGACCGCCGGTAAGCCCTCCTCCGTCGAGATCCTCCTCTCCTCTGTTTCAGCCCAAGCAGCCGAGATCATCATCTCGGTTGCTTCTCCTCCCCGTCGGTCCCTGCAACGCCGCCGGCCGCCATGGCGGCTGGCTGGCAGTCGATCGAGGGGTGGCCCCCGGCCACCCAAGCCGGCCACCCCCGCCGGCCACCTCCCTCTCTCCTCCGTCTCTTCTTCTCCCCCTGTTCGTGGGGGGGAGTTTGGGGAAGGAGGAGGCCCATCACGGGCCAAACTGGGCCGTTGGGCCCAGTCCATTGCAGGCCCAACTTGGGCCCAGTCCAGTCCGGTTGGGCCCAGTTGGGCAATACCCCCATGGGCACAACTTGGATCCAGATCAAACCCGAGAATCCGAACCCGAACCCGAAACCCAAACCCATTTGACCAATAAACAGATTTTTTGCAGTTAAGCCCTTGGCAGTATGCTATTTCAGAAATAGGGACTCCTGTAATTTGTATTTGATCCCTATAGGAAAGATTTATTACATAAAGGCCCCCAACTATATTTATTTAGTCCCCTCACTCAAGTTTTATTATAGAATAGTACCCTGTAATTAAGTACTAGTCCCTGCAATAAATCTTATTGTATAAATGAATAAATTAGAAGCCAACCTTGGGGGCCCTATTTAGCCGAGTCTATGCGGGCCCATTGGGCCGTGCCCATTATGGGCCCTATCAGGTCGTGCCCATTATGGGCCAACTTTGGGCTCTGTTAGGCCATGTCCAATAGTATTATTTTTGAATTTTGCTTAGTCTGAAATTAACAAGAAATTAATTAAACTTTAACAGGTGAACCTGATCCGTCTACCTGAAGTAGGAATCAAGCGAGAAGAGGTAAGTAACTTAATACTTCAAGTGTAATTTTCAAATTACTTGATAAATAGATTAAATTCTGATAAATATTTTGTATTCTGTAAAATGGGTCAGGCATGTTAAATTTTATTTGAAAATCATGTTATGCTCTGAAATCCGTGAAATATGACTGCACAATTTATGAAAACTATTTTTATATATATATATTCTCAGCATGGCTATGATCTGTTCTGTTCTGTTCTGGCCCCGCCAATGGGGATTATACGTTGGACCTGTCGACTTGTATTCTGTGAGGAACCGGTTTCGACACCGTGCCACCGGTGATTAGAATAGTGGTTTCTGGACACCGTTTCCACCGGTGACTAACAATAGTGGTTTCTGGCACTCTGTGCGACCCATGCCACTGGGTTACGTGGCCGTAGCCTATCATGTTGAGATTATGATATCAGAGTTTTATAAAAACAAAAATGATATTATTTGTGATTTGTTTCAAACATTGTCCTGTATTTTGATCTGATATGCTCTGACCCCACTCTGGGGTATTTTGTTGCTTACTGGGCTAGTGTAGCTCATTATTCTATTTTCTCCATTTTTCAGATCCAGAGGCTTGATCGCACAGGATTGGGGAGTGCGTTAGAGTTTCCGATGATTCTTCAGTTATTGGCATTTTAGTTAGTTTAGTTTGGACATTTGAATTATGTTGGCATATATTATTTTGGAATTTTGTAAGTCCGCTTTTGAACAATTTAAATAATTATGTCAATTTTGAACATCTGTATCTGCTTTGATGTAATCCGTTGCCTTGCACGCCTGCGCGGCCCGCCGTGCGGGCGTGCGGCGTCTGCCGCGCCTCGGGCTCGGGGCGTGACAATTTGAAAGGTCATTGAAATAACTTATGATGGAAAAGGTAACTTGAAATTGTCAAGCCAGGTACTGGCATTCAAAAAACTTTTAGTAGTGCCTCTTGGTTACTAAGAAATAGAATAAAAACATGGAAATTTGCTACTTAGATGATTATCAATGATCTAAATGTTGTCTTAAAAAAAAAATGTGCTGTCCATTGCCATAAAGAAGTGGCGCAATGATAGAAGTATGAGTGAACTTAAGAGTATGCTTTTCGGAGGAGGAGGTATAATAGAAAACAACTGATGCAAATTATATCTTGGTTGGGGCCTATTATAATAAATCATATAAGAATTTTTGCGCCCCTAATCCAAAAACGCGAGCTAGCAACGTGGCAACCATGGCATTCTTATGGAGCACTTCTCACAAGCATGCAAAGTATTCCAGCATAATATCACAGAAGAAAGAATTTAAATAACTAAAATCTATAATTCAATTAATTAACAAATCCAACTAACCTTCCATATCCAAGAGACTTACATCAACTACACTTCAAATACTAATTTAATAATAGACTTATGAAAAGATTATTATAGTAATACTAAATCTAAACTATGCTGATATTATTGAATCTTCCTTGTATTTTCGCTCCTATAGTAGTGCCCGTGTCCATAATTAATTATCTGAATCTATAAGAAAAGAAGAGATAATAAGCTCAATAGCCTAATAAGTAATGAATACTTTATCTAGATAAATTATGCAATAGTTTAAAATATCATAGTCCAATAAGCATTTTTATCTTGAATCATTATTTAAACAAAATCAACTCCTTTTCAAAACATAATTATAGCAAATCCAATATATCTCAAATATTCATATTCATAAGTTTGATTTAAAATATGTTATATTTAACTCAGCAGTCTTCGACTATGATTACACTTATATCCTGTGACTAGATTAGAAAATTATACTTATACCCTGTGTAATGGGCCAAAATACCATACTTATTGTTAATCCTAAAAGATAGATTTTGATATCACAAAACAATTGAGTTAAATATTGTACTCTAATGATGTTGGCTTAAATGTAAAGGGTTAGACCTCTAGACAAAAGTTGCACTTGCAACCTCCAGGAATCAAGAAGAATAAAATCAAAGATCTTTGGAAAATCTGTGAAAAACTTAATGAGTCGACCCGTATAGAAACTGAGTCAACCCCTATATAGTTCAAGAAAAACATAGAAGAATCACCGCCTGAGACCAACTACATGAGCTGACTCTTGTGTTTAAAGAGGCGACTCAATTTATACATGAGCCGACCCTTGGGGGAGCGCAGAAAACTTTTGTGCACTAAAAGAATGAGCCGATTTTTGTGTTTAGGGAGGCAACTCAATATCTACATGAGCCGACCCCCGACATTGATGAGTCAACCCTTGGGGGAGTTAGGGCTGTTAACGAGCCGAGCCGAGCCCGAGCCTCCGCAGGCTCGGCTCGGCTCGTTTCACAAATTTCCTGGCTCGGGCTCGGGCTCGGGCTCGGTACCGAGCCTTGTATTGGGCTCGGGCTCGGGCTCGGGTGGCACAGCCCGGCTCGGGCTCGGGCTCGTAAAGCTCGTTTGCCCGAGCCCGAGCCCGAGCCAGAGCCCGAGCGGCGAGCCCGAGCCCGCCCCATCCCCATCCGGCCCCCATCTCCGTCGCCCGTCGGAGAGAAGAACCCAGAAGCCGGCCATCCCCATCCCCATCCCTGCCCCCATCTCCGTCGCCCGTCGGAGAGAACAACGAGCAGCCGAGCTCGGTTCCGAGTCCCGACGGTTCGTCGTCGGAGAGAAGAACGAAGGAGAGAAAGAAAAGAAGAAGAAGAAGAGAAGAAAGAAGGAAAGAAAGAAAAAAAGAAAAAAAAAAGAGAGAAGAATAGACTCACCTCATCGCGTGCGGCGGCCGCCGGCTTCGGCCGCGAGCACCTGCACCGCCGGCACGGGCGTCGGCCGCAGGCACGGCCGAGGAAGCCGCGGGCTCGGCCGTGGGCGCCGCCGGCCGTGGCCCAACCCTCCCGTGCGAGGGACTCCTCGGCTCCTTCCCTGATTCGCCGGTGGAGGAGGGCTTCTCATCCCCTCCTCTATCGCAGTCTCGCCGGTAGAGGAGTCGGCAAAGAGAGGAAAAGGGAGGGGGAGAAACGGAGAAGAAAGAGGGGGAGGGGCCTCGCGTGCTTCTTTCCCAGGCGGCGGAAGGAGGCAGCGAGGCATCGGCGGTGGTCGGCGGAGGAGGAAGGCGAGAGGGAACTCGGGGGAGGGACATCGCCACACTGACACCGGGTGCGGGAGCCGGGAAGATTCTGGAAAAACCCAGAAGGAAGGAGAAGAAAAAAAATAAAAAGAGAGGAGGTGGTCGGTGGAGGGAATGGGTTATTGGTTGGGCTCGTTTGGGCTCGTGAGCTGCTCGGGCTCGAGCTCGGGCTCGGGCTCGGATTTAAACGGGCCTCATTTTGGGCTCGGGCTCGGGCTCGTTTGACTAACGAGCCGAGCCCGAGCCGGGCTTTTACCGAGCCGGGCCCGAGCCGAGCCCGAGCAGCTCGGCCCGTTGACAGCCCTAGGGGGAGCGTAGGAAACTTATGTGCACTAAAGGAATGAGGCGACTTTTGAGTTTGAAGAGCCGACCCAATATCTACACGAGTCGACTTCCGACATTGACGAGTCGACTCGAGAGACAAACGCAGAAATTTTGTATGGATTGAAGGAAAGAGCCGACTCCTATGCTTAGTGAGCCATCTCCCTGGTGAGTCAACCCCTGGCATCCTGACAGCTCCAACGGCTACTTTCAACAATACTTCTTCTGGGTGACAACGGATAGTTTTTCGGTATGACGGCTATCTGGTACTTTCTGAAAAGTTTACAGTCTATAAATTTAAAGGAACGCCAAGGGAATAACAAGACTGGAGAGAGGATCAAGTGAGAAAATCATATCACCCAAAATCCAAGCTTCAAAAAAAAAATCCTCACAAAAGAGCCTTCTAGGAAAAACCATATTATGAGGAAATCAGTTGAAATACTCAACAGAGGAGTTGCTGCTGTGCTATCAAGATCTTCAACTGCAGCCAACAACCATCTTCAAAGCTTATGATCCATATTTATTATTTCATTTACCTTGAAGCTTTGTTTACATAGTTACAGCATTTATTATATATTCCTTAAACTCTGCTGTAACAATTTTATCTGCTCTAAAACTGATAAAGTTTCTTCCAAACCTTAATTGAAAGTTGTTGAATCGGGGATTCAACAAGGGTAAGATTTTGGTTGGCGAGCCTGTAAAAATCGACTGGATTTTTCGTGAACCCAAAAAACAATTGTGTAAAGTTTTGGTTGGTGAGCCTATAAAAACCGACTGAGTTGTTTGTGAATCCGGAAAACAAATTGTTTAAGGTTTTGGTTGATGAGTCTGTAAAAACTGACAGGGTTATTTATGAATCCGAAAAATAATCGTGTAAGATTTTGGTTGGTGAGCCTGTAAAAACCGACTGGGTTGTTTGTGAACCCAAAAAATAAACGGTTTAAGATTGTCGTTGGTGATCCTGTAAAAATTGACTGGGTTCATTGTGATCCCGAAAAAATAGTGACTTAGGTTGTGAGCTCGAAAATCAACCATACTATAATCTGGGTGGTTATAGTAAAATTTTCAAAAGTCTTGGAGAGTGGATGTAGGTGTGGGTTACACCGAACCACTATAAATTTTCTGTGTCTGTGTGTGTTTTTCTCTTTACACTATTGCACTTTAATTCCTGTCATTATTCATTCATTGCTTAAAGCATATTATTTCTTTCATTTTGAAATTATTGTTTATCCGCTGCATTCTAGTTAAAGATTGTTTAAAAACCCAATTCAACTCCCTCTTGGGCTGCATATCCGAGCAACAAGTGGTATCAGAGCCCGGTACTCAACTTCTTTTGATCTAACCATCAAGAGTTAAAGATCATGGAACCATTAAGTGGAATCTCTATTGCCGAAGGGCAATCCAAAAATGGACCACCACTCTTTAATGGCACCAACTACATATATTGGAAAGCATGCATGTGTATATTCATCCAAGCACTCGACTGAAGGAGAATGGGATGATCATGATAAGAAAATGGCTCAACTAAATACAAAGGCCATGAATGTTTTATACTGTTCATTAGATGCTAGTAAATTTAATCGCATATCCATCTGCATGTATGCTAAAGAAATCTGGTATAGGCTGGAAATCAAACACGAAGGCACTAACTAGGTTAAAGAATCTAAAGTTAACATGCTAGTGCACAAATATGAACTGTTTAAAATGGAACCCAGTGAGTCTATATCTGAAATGTTTACTAAATTCACTGATATTATTAACAGTCTGAAAAATCTTGGCAGATCTTATACTAACAGTGATCTTGTCCGTAAAGTTCTTAGGTCACTTCTAAGAACTTGGGAAGCAAAAGTCACTACCATTCAAGAAGCTAAGTATCTCAATGCACTCCTACTAGAAGAACTCTTGGGCTCACTGATGACACATGAACTTTTCATAAAATAGCCTAGAAGCGGACGAATCCAAGAAGCGCAGAACCATTGCTCTAAAGTCAACTCAAACTGAAGATAAGAGCAACAATTCTGACTCTAAAAACAGTGAGGAGATGGCCTTGATCACAAGAAGGTTTAGGAAATTCTTCAGAAAGAAGAAATCTAGGTTCAAAAAAACATCAATGATCAGGGGGGAGCCAAGTAGAGAAAAAGAAAAGGAGCAGCAAGTGACCTGTTATGAATGCAAGAAGTCGGGTCACTTCAGAACCGAATGTCCTTTGCTTAAGAAGGCTTCTAGAAGGTATAAGAAGAAAGTCATGATGGCCACATGGAGTGACAGTGATGAAACATGCTCTGAAGAAGAAGAGCAACAACAAGAAACTGCACATCTATGCCTTATGGCACACGAAGATGAGTTATGTGCTGAAACTCAAATTGACTTTTCATTTGAAGAACTTCATGATACCTTTTCTGATTTTCTCTTAGAATACAAAAAATTTGTTCTAAGAAATAAAGAATTAAAATAGAAAAATCAATTTCTCACTGAAAGCAATGTTAAACTTCAAAAAAATAATGAGCTGCTTCAGAAATTAATGAAAAATTAGCCAAAGAAGTTAATAAGTTAAAACCTTTTGTTGAAAGATTTATCCTCAGCTCTGAAAAACCGAACTTAATTCTAGATAATCAAAGAGCTGTGTTTGACAAAGCTGGATTGGGATACCATCCTTGGAACAAGCAAAAAACCTTTAGAAAATTGACTGTTAAAACCTCCTCTGTTTATCCTGAAACAGTTCACTACAAATCTGATGAGCAAAAATAGAAATCTGTTAAAAATATTCCTAAAAATCTGTCATCTATGTATGCTGAAACCATTCTATTCAGATTCAACAAGAACACACTACAATATACACCTTGTAATTTGAAAACCTGCAATCTTGTAGGCAACATATCTTTTAAGAAAATATGGGTTTCAAAAGGGACCATTATTGCTAACCTGCAGGGACCTAAGAGAGCCTGGGTATCTAGGATGAAAATTTGATTGATGTTTTGCAGGTGTGTCTAGCTACCCAAGGATCCAATAGAAGATGGTACTTGGACAGCGAGCGTTCTAGATACATGACAGGGGATGAAACTCAGTTCATCACCTTTAAAAAAAAATGGGGGAATGGCAAAAGTAAAATAATTGGTATAGGTAACATTCGAATCACTCCATCCTCTTATATTGAAAATGTTTTATTAGTTGATGGACTAAAACATAATCTGCTAAGCATTAGTCAACTTTGTGATAAAGGCTATAAAGTAACTTTTGAATCCTCTATGTACTTAATTTCTAAACCCCATAACAGTGGCTTTGTTTTTACTGGATATAGGCATGAAAATGTGTACATGGTAGATTTAGATTAAATATTCATAAAAGATATGCAATGTCTAGTAGCTATGAAAATCAAGAAAACTAGCTGGTTATGGCACCGAAAATTTGCTCATGCTACTATGGACTTAATTTCAAAAATCATTCGAAAAGACCTTATTATTGGATTACCTAAATTATGTTGTGAAAAGAACAGAGTGTGCAATGCATGTCAGCTAGGGAAACAAACCAGAACATCTTTTAAACCTAAAAATATTATTTCCACTACTAGGCTTTTGAAAATTCTCCATATGGATTTATTTGGACCTACTAGGACTGCAAGCCTAGGAGGCAAAATTATGGTTTTGTGATTGTGGATGATTTTTCAATATTTACATGGATTTTGTTCTTGGCATATAAAAATAAAGCATTCTCTGCATTTGCAAAACTTTATAAAAGAATCTCAAATGAAAAAGGTTTACAAACTGTAAAAATCAAAAGTGATCAATGAATTATGGAGGTATGATTGCTAAAAGAATGGAGATATGCAACCCATCACCCCAAAGATTTAATTATTGGTGATCCTACTCAAGGTGTTAAAACTAGATCTTCTGTTAGGGATATCATTAATCATATTGCCTTTGTCCCACAAACGGAACCAAATGATATTAGAGAAGCTGAACAAGACAATAATTGGATAATGGCAATGCAATATGAACTTAATCAATTTTAAACGTTCACTCCCCAAGCGATCCCTTAAAAATTTACTATAATCCTGCGGATTACAGTTGGATTGTTTTTCGGGCTCACAATCCAAAAACCTTTACACTTTGGTTTTTTCGGGATCACCAAAAATCTATGTTGGTTTTACGGGCTTACCAACAAACCTTCACCGTTGGTTTTACGGATTCACCAACAAACCTACACCGTTGGATTTACGGGCTCACCAACAAACCTTACAAGATTGTTAAGAAGAAGAAGATTGAAACTCCTAGAAAGAGCAGATATAACAATTATAAGCTACAAAGAAAAGTTAGAATATAGTTATCGCTTTGATAAGGCTCTTCTCTTCTTTATCAAGGAATGCTTCACTCTTCAAGGGTTGGTGGAGCTCTTAATGCCTCTTTTAATCTGCTCAACCACTTTCTTTTTGACTAGCCGTTATACTACAGAACTAGCCGTTATGCTTCTGCTCGTGCTGGGGTCGACCTAAACTTTTCTGGGATCGACTCAAACCACTGTTCATCATACTTGGGGTCGACTCAACTTCCACTGGGGTTGACCCAACTTTCACTAAGGTCGACTCCTGTTACAATGGGGTCGGCCCTCTCAGGAATCACAGAACTTTGCATTTCAGCTATTTTCCACTGGGGTCGACTCAACTCCTTTTGGGGTCGACTCAAGCTACAGTGGGGTCGACTCAAGTTCCATTGGGGTCGACCCTCTCAGAAATTTCAGAGACACAGTTTTGAACGGCATAGCCTTGGGGTCGACTCATGTTTAGTTGGGGTCGACTCCATTGGGGTCGACTCAAGCATTCCTGGGGTCGGCTCTATCTGGGGTCGGCTCAAAAAATGTTGGGGTCGGCCCTCTCAGTAAATTCCAGAGACTTGTTTTCTTGAGGCTTGAAGCTGGGGTCGACTCAAGGTTCTTTGGGGTCGGCTCCGCTCCTAGGGTCGACTCAAGCATACTTAAGGTCGACTCTACTACTGTTCATCCGTGCCATTTTTGCAGAGGTGTGCTTGATGGTTCCATGATGTGCCAGGGTCGACTCCACCTATGTTGGGGTCGACTTATTCCACACTTTGCTACATCTTAAGGTTAGACTCATCATACAATCAATGAAATATATTTCAAGCAATTTTGAATGTATGCCATGATAGTGCTATATACTCTTAACAATAAAAATTACTATTTTGCCCTTAAGAGTACATTTCACTTGAAACTTTGCTGAATTAGAATTTAGAATTCTCTATTCCTTTTCTAATACAAATTTTATCTCATTATTAATCATTAAAAGACATCTTGATCTCATTCTTCTAATGTATCGAGAGTGTCGAACTCAGTAGTGATGTATCACGTTAACTTGTAGTACTAATTAAATATTTCTTCAATGATTGTATTAATCATCAAAATAACACTATCATCCTCAATGACTGATTGGCTTTAGTGCAAGTGGGAGATTGTTAGATGTATGCCCTAGAAGCCAATCTGACTGACACATTGTTAATTCTGGAATATAATTTTGTACTTGATTTTATTATTATTGAATAAATAAAAGGCATCTTTTTCATTCATAATGTTTATGTGTCTATGAATCGTCCAAAGAATTAATAAGATGATGATGTACATTCTTAAGAGTTGAAAATTTGAGCCATGTATCATTGGTGATTAATTTCTAAACGCTCCTGATCGATGGATCATCACGAGGATGGTGATCGATCCGATGAGATCAGTGCACACATTACTTTTCTTGAGGATGGACGAGACTCAAGTCCACGGTGTGGGGACACTGAAGTAATAGTGCAGGTGCTTGTTAAAAATTAAGGGTACTGAGCGTGACCAAGACAAGAAGTCACTTGGATGTCTATCCACTCGTCAGTGACTTGCTTGATGTTGCAGTAGTGTGACTGGTCCTTTGACCTGCGGTGCTTCGGCTACTCATAGTGAGGTTATTGTAGTTTGACTGCACGTATACATGGTCTCTAGATATATGGGTCCATGCAATGTAGATTGGCTGCAGTAGGTTCACTGTAGGAGTAGGGTATGTATCTATATGGTATCTATCGACCTTGATAGATAAGGAGAGATCCTATGTGATTTATAAGACTGAGTTCATAAGACCTCGGCCGGGGCAGTATACAAAATGGAGAAAGAGTTTTTCACTCTCGAACTTAAGTCGAATAAATCTTGACATATGATAGACGATGGGGTTTGACGAGTTGTTCATGACCTCCGTCCTGTAGGGATCCACGATAGAAGGACTGTATCATACGATAATTGCACCTAGAGGTTCATTATTCTATTCTACTGGGTTTCCACAACATACTGCTAGGTGTCACTTGTGGATGTTAAGACTCACGGGTATTTACCTGATGATCGGTAAACCCTAATGAGTAGAACTGAAAGTGTTTCAATCCACTGAAAGGTGTTTCAGTGATATTGAGATGGAGATCTCAATATGCCTCATTACCAGTTAGATTAGAACCTATGAGGTCACACACATTAGGGGTTCTGATTATTAGGATTGTCGAATTGTGATTTGGAATCACAATGTCAATTGTCAATAAGATTGATGTTCGAAATAACCCACTAAGAGTTAGTGAGTTAAATGGAAAAATTAAATAATTATAATTAGATTATAATTAAGTCTTTTATTTCTGATTAATTGAGTCAAATTATGTTGGGTCTGATCCAAAGAAATTTGACTCAAATCCTAGTCAAGAGTTGGCTAGATCGAGTCCCTAAAAATCTTGCCTAATTCAGCCTTTTTCCCTGAATAGAGCCTCCCTCTTGATGCCTTATTTTGAGGGATCAAAATAGGCAAGAGGGGGCAGCCAAGAGGGCAAGAAGGGGTGTGGCCCCCTCTCCTTCTTTGCTACGAGCCGGCGCCTCCAAGAATCAAGGGGCCAGCCAATCTGGGAAAGAGGCGCCAAGGAATCCTAGTGGGACTAGGACCCTTGGCGCCTAGGTTTTTGAGCCATATAAAAAAAATAGCCCACGCCCCAAGCTTAAGATGAGTTTTTCTCCCAGGCGTGGGGCAGCAAGGAGGAAATTTTGGGGATTTTTAATCAGCAAGAAAAAGGTGAGAAGAGAAGGAAAAATAGTGAAAGTGTTTCTTCTTCCCTTGAAGGCTGCATAAGGCGGGATTCTTGTGATTTCTTCTTCCTTCTTCTTCGACATCCAAGAAAGGCTTTTGCAAGGAGCTTGCACCCCGGTGAAGCCCCATCTCTAATCTTCAGCAACCTCGTGTGGATACTTGTAGAGGCCGAACGTTTGTGCGGCTACAAGAAACCAAACCACGATCATCGGTTGCGGTGTTCTTCTACCCGCACAAAGGTGAAGATGAGATCTTCATTTGAATTTTTAGATTTCTGATTTGCTGGTAGTTTAACTATTCATAATTAATTATTAGATCTTAGTTTAGTCCCCATCAAAATTCAAAAAGGTTCTAAATCATTTTGATTCAAAATTTTTGAAATCCACCCCATCCTATTCCGGCGTATTCGATGCACTGGGCCGGCATGCGGATTCCGCCGCGATCGTCGCGCCGCTGTGGGGTGAACCAACACTTCTTCCTTCTTCTCCCTTTCAGCCATCCTTCTGCTTCCCTGCGAGCTAGCACTCCCGGGAAGCTGATCATTCCGGAGCCTCGTGTGGACGAGTCATCGAGGCCGGACGCTTATGCGGCTGCGAAGCGTCCTTGAAGGAACCCTTCTAAAGGTAAGAGATCACAAGAAGTTGTGATTTATGCATATTTATTTGAATCACACAATCCTCGAAATCTGAGGGCTTTGTGATATTTGGTGTCAAAGCAAAGGATTAGTGGAGACTATCCAATTTCCAGAAACTCTCACGCATGATCGTGTGACGAAGCGTGGCTCTCCACCCGGGGGCTCATGTGATGAGTGCTTTGATAGGCACGCGCGGGTGTCACCCAATGTATTGGGACTGAGCCCGCGCCACATATGATGTGCAGTTGAAGACTGTCTTCGACTGGTATCAGAGTCAAAATATCTAAAATATCAAGCATGTTTTGGGTTAAAATGTTTAACCCATTCTTTCCGCATAAAATTTTCTAAAATTCATGCTTAGCCCTCTGCACGCACACCATCAGTTTCTCCTTTGATGAATTATATGAAGCCTTCAATGAACTAGTTAGTGACTATAAGAAACTTGGTATGAAAAATAAAGAGTTAAGAATTGAAAACAACACTTTAAAAGATTTATCAGAAAAATACAATGAAGAAAAACAATTTTTAGCCGATGAAGTGCAAATGCTGAAATATGAAAAATAGAAGAAGATTAAACAAAATGAAGAGCTGCTAAATGAGAACCAAAACCTTAAAAAGGAAGCAGATAAGTATAAGTTAATTGTAGATAAATTCACTTTCAGCTTTGAAAAACTAGATATAATTCTAAGTTGTCAAAGAGCTGTTTTTAACAAAGCATGGCTAGAATTTAGGCCTAACAAGGAACAAAAACTTTTAAAGAACTTTTTTGTCAAAGCAACAAAAACTGAATCTAATGAATCTACATATTTTCGTTGTGGTAAACCTGGACATAAATCTTATGTATGCAACCATAGACAAATATCAAAGAAAAACAACATAAAGAAAATATGGGTCCCAAAAGGATCCACTCACACTAACCATGAAGGACCCAAGAAGACTTGGGTACCTAAAATCTTTTGATTCTCATACAGGTATGTCTTGCGGCCAACCAAGCTAAAAGGAATTGGTACCTTGATAGTGGCTGCTCAAAACATATGACCGGTGACAAAGATCAATTATTCACCCTCGAGTCGAAAGGAGTAGTAGTAACCTTTGGGGATAATAGTCAAGGTCAAATCATCGGTATTGGTAAAATTCAGATCTCTCCTTCTACTTTCATAGATAATATGTTGTATGTGAATAGATTAAAGCATAATCTTATTAGCATTAGTCAATTGTGTGATAAAAATTTCAAGGTCACCTTTGAAGCCTCACTGTGCACCGTAGCTAACTCAACAAATAATAACACTATTTTTGTAGGACATAGGCATGATAATGTCTAAATGATAAACTTAGATGATCTTGTAAGAAGTAGTCAATGCCTAGTAGTCACAAAAGCAAAAGATAATGAAATTAGTTGGTCATGGCATCGTAAGCTAGGCATGCAAGCATAGACTTAATCTCTAAATTGACTAGTAAGGAACTAGTCAAGGGGATACGTAAGATGAACTTTGAGAAAGATAGAGTATGTAGAGCATGTCAACTAGGAAAGCAGATAAGAAGTTCCTTCAAGTCTAAGAATGATGTGTCAACCTCTAGGCCTTTAGAATTGCTTCATATGGATTTTTTCGGACCAATTAGGATCAATAGCTTAGGAGGAAAGAAGTATGATTTTGTAATAGTAGATGACTTCACTAGGTACACATGGGTAATGTTTCTAGCACATAAAGATGAAATATTTCCAATATTTCTAAAATTCTATAGGAAAGTCATAAATGAAAAGGAAACAACCATTATCTCAATAAGAAGTGATCATGGGACTGAATTCGAAAATCGTCTTTTTGAGAAATTTTGTGATGTAAACGGAATTAACCACACCTTCTCAGCACCTAGAACACCTCAACAAAATAGGGTAGTAGAAAGAAAAAATAGAACTCTCATTGATATGGCTCGTACTATGCTATGTAAGGAAAATCTTCCAAGATACTTATGGGCTGAAGCAGTAAACACAGCATGCTATATTCTAAATAGAGTTTCCATCAGATCAATTCTTAAGAAAACTCCCTATGAGCTTTGGAAAGGCAAAATACCAAACATTAGTCACTTTTGTGAGTTTGGTTGTATATGCTACATACATAATAATGATAAAGACAATCTAGACAAGTTTGATACAAAATCAGATGATGGAATATTTCTAGGTTACTCATCAACTAGTAAAGCCTATAGGGTATTTAATAAAAAAACACTTGTTGTTGAGGAATTAGTATATGTAGCTTTTGATGAGAATTCTAGTCATTCACTTAAGATGGATGAACTTGAAGATGACACAGAAATTCTGAAAAATGAGATTGAAAGAATTACTCTTGAAGATTCATCCAATACCAACAATAAAGAGGATGTTGAACAAGCTGAGATTGAAGTAGTTGAAGAACTAGATCATAATCTACCTAAGGAGTGGAGATATGCAACTAGCCACCCTAAGGAACTAATTATAGGTGATCCAGCATATCAAATTAAGACAAGGGCATCTCTTAGAAATGCAAATAACTACTTAGCTTTTATCTCTCATATTGAACCAAAGACCCTAGAAGAAGCAGAAGTAGATGTAAATTGGATAAATGCAATGCAAAAAGAATTGAACCAGTTTACAAGAAACAATGTTTAGGAATTAATTGAAAAACCTAAGAATTACCCTATAATAGGTACAAAATGGGTTTTCAGAAATAAGTTAGATGAAAATGATATTGTTATAAGAAACAAGGCTAGGCTCGTAGTAAAGGGATATAATCAAGAAGAAGGAATTAATTTTGATGAAACTTTGCTCCGGTAGCTAGATTAGAAGCCATTAGATTGTTACCTGTTTTTGCCACTTCTATGGACTTCAAACTTTATCAAATGGATGTCAAAAGTGCCTTTCTAAATGGGTATATAACTGAAGAGATGTATGTAGAACAACCTCCAGGATTTGAAGATCATAAATACTCTAATCATGTGTTTAAACTTAATAAGGCACTCTATGGACTAAAACAAGCGCTAAGAGCATAGTATGAAAGATTAAGTAAATTCTTATTGGAAAATAAATTCACTAGAGGACATGTTGATACTACTCTATTTCTGAAAAGGAAAGAAAAGGACATGTTGATAGTACAAGTCTATGTTGATGACATTATATTTGGAGCTACCAACAACAGTCTATGTCAAGAATTGGCAAAATTAATGCAAAGTAAATTTGAAATGAGTATGATGGGTAAACTGAATTTCTTTCTTGGTTTACAAATCAAACAACTAAAGGATGGAATGTTTATTAATCAAGCCAAATATATCAAAGAAATGTTAAGAAAATTTGGGTTGGAAACCAATAAATCCATAGGCACACCCATGAGTCCATCATGCAAATTAGACAAAGATGAAGCAAACAAGAGTGTAGATCAAAAGCTCTACAGAGGTATGATTGGATCTCTTTTGTATCTTACAGCAAGTAGGACAGATATTATGTTTAGTATATGCATGTGTGCCAGATTTCAATCAAATCCAAAAGAATCACACCTACTTGCAGTTAAAAGGATTTTTAAATATCTAGTTGGAACTCAACGTATAGGGTTATGGTACTCAAAAGATTCTAGCTTGAAACTAATAGGATACACAGATGCTGACTTTGCAGGATGTAAATTAGATAGAAAAAGCACAAGTGGCACATGTCAACTTCTTGGTGAAAACTTAATTTCATGGTTTAGTAAAAAGCAAAATTCGGTTGCATTATCAACGGCGGAAGCTAAATATATAGCAGCCGGAAGTTGTTGTGCTCAAATTTTATGGATTAAACAATAATTAAAAAATTATGGGATCAAGCAAACAAAAATACCCATTAACTGTGATAATACAAGTGCTATAGATTTATCTAAGGATCCAATTCAACACTCAAGAACTAAACACATTGAAATACGACATCATTTCTTAAGGGATCATGTCTCAAATGAAGACATATCACTTGATTTTGTGTGCACCGATGATCAATTAGCCGACATTCTTACAAAACCCTTAAGTGAAGATAGGTTTAGTACTCTTCGAAGAAAATTGGGAGTAATTGACCCCTTTCAATGATCATGCTTTCACTTCCCTAAATCCATTCTTTCATGATCTGACCCTCAATCAAATTGCACATTTATGACTATTTTCCAAAGATAAAAGTCAATCAAACCAATTTTAGATCCTTTGGATTAAGCTCTGTAAATGGTTTGAAGAAGGGCAGACCTCGAGCTGACTCGAGAAGAATTCGAGTCGACTCATGTGCGAGTCGTCTCTGACCATTGCAAGAGACGTCTCGAGGTCGGACTCATAGTGCCCTACTTTTGCCGAGCCGTCTCGAACATTTGCGGGAGACGTCTCGAGTTCGAATCGACGTGTTTTTATGTACCCGAGCCGTCTCTTCATTCATCTTTTCTTGAGCATTCCACTTGAAGTCTTCTCCGTCCTCGAGCTTAGGAACATTCCGTACTTCTAAAACCCTAGGTTCACCTCCAAGTCTAACCAAGGTTAGGTCTCCACGGCTCCCAAAAGACCCACCGGCTCATGCGGAAAGCGTCCAATCGTGGCAAATGAGTCGGAGCAACAGTCAAAAGCAAGGAATGAGCCAAGTCCTTCCGTGGCTCCTTAATCTCCTAGACCTGAGATCCATCACTCGTGCGACACGAGGACAGTCATGACCGGTAGAAAGGTCAACTTTCACTTCCTCTCACGCGAGGGATTTAGCCTAGGAAATCATCTAATAGCCCTAGGTCTAGAACTTTTCTCCTCTCTGAGCGTTCCTATGTACCCAGGCCTAGTTAGAAAATTTTTTAGTACCGTAGCAATGGGGGACAATGCCCTGGTAGGATGGGTAAAAAATGTTAAGGTAGTTGTAACCGAAGCCCTACTGTCTAGACTATTTTGCCTTCCCAATATAGGGCCTTCACCTTCTTCTCATCTCGATAGGGCAGAAGCACTAAGGACAATCTTAGGACGAGAGCCCATTCACCCAATGGAGGAAGTTTTTGCTAATCAGCTCTCGGCTGAAATGCGACTGCTTCTTAGCATCATAGGTCGGGTCCTCTTCCCAAAAATAGAAAGATTTGATTTCATCTTTGAAAGAGACCTAGCAGTCATGTATCATATTGTACACGAACTGCCACTGAACTTTGCTAGGTTGATGTACCTCCACATCCTAGAGCCCGTGTCCAAGAAGAAAACTAGTTTACCCTATGGTATGGCCTTCACCTTAATCTTTAGGGAATTTAGATTTCCCATATCTAGAGAGGATACTTTTTGTGAGCTACGAAACACTGATTATGTAGACAAGAAGACCTTTCAAAGAATGGGTTCGTAAAGTTGAAAAAGGGTTGGGTTAGAAAGCCTGGTCACACCACAAGAACTTCTTCCTCCAGAGCTTCACCTTCACCACCACTTCCTCCTCCACCTCCTCCTACTACTTCAGCCACAGAACATCCAGAATCTCCTACTCAGATTCCTCCACCCACATTGAGTGATGATTAGCTGCGAAAGATGGCCTCCTTCATGGTTGATGAGATGGTCTCTCGAGGCCTGCAAAGTGGAGGATCTTCCTCGGAGATCATACCCTCTTCAGTGGCTCTCACTCAGACCGTAGGTGAGATAAAAGAAGATTTGTCAAGTCTCCATTGTCTTCTTCAATCTTGATATCAACGATTTCTAGATATAGAAGAAAACACACAGAGCAACAAGTATTAGTCCGAAGAGACGTGGAGAAGCTAAACGAGAATGCCGAGAAACTTGCCAACCTACTACTAGAGGACCTGCACAAGAACACTGAGACAACAAGTCAACTCAGCAAGTCTCAACGGTTGGAGAGCTCCGAGATCCTCAAAAGTCTTGGAGATATCCTCACGGCAATCACTTATATTTTCGACAATCAACTAGGGCCCTCCTCAAGAATTAAACCTCTATGACTTAGTATATGTATGGGAGAAAGTCCTTCATAACTACTATACTTTTTTTTGAATCAAAAATGTATACACTCTTTTGATGAAATGAAATACTCAATTTCTTATCAGTCTTTTATAATTACTGCTCTCTTCTATATATTTTTGCTGATGACAAAAAAGGGGAGAAGAGTTAGGAAAACAAGGACTATAAATAAATGGTAAAGAAGGTAAATTAAATAATGCACAAATTTAGGGGGAGCCAAGGGAAATCAAATGCACTAATCTAGGGGGAGCTAAGTGAACGATGGTTATACAAATTAAGAATTCACATGATCACACAAATTCCAAGAGAAAGGGGGAGCGTTATAATATTGCAGTTTATTGCTCACACCTTTCATATCTCGGATAAATTAAAAAATGAGCATACATTCTTGATTGAATTTACTTATGCAATTTATACTTGGTTGAAAATACTCAATATTTTGTCATCATAAAAAAGGGAGAGATTGCTGAGTAATTGATTAATCCCTAATTTGGTTTTGATGTGCCAAAACATTTTGAGTGTATTCTTTGTTGGACTAACAATTTTAAATAAGTATCTTCAAGATAACGATGCTACAACTTCAATAGAATATGTTAGAAATGGTTTATGGATCTTAGAGTCAAGCTTTGGAACCACTCAAGCATTTTTCAAAGCTCGAGTAGACTTTCAGAAAGTTCGGGTCGACTCCGACACAAGTCTAGAATATTGGCACACCTTTGAGCCGTCTCCACAAAGCGTGAGTCGACTCTCTCAGAAAAATAGAAAGAGGTATTTTCGGTCGCAAAGCGCGAGTCGACTTGAGTCAAGCGCGAGCCGTCTCCCATTCTTTAGACGAAGCTCGAGACGACTCTCGGTAGTTATGAGACGACTGTCTCAGGCAGACAGAAAGTGTATTTCGAGTTGCAAAGCGCGAGTCGACTCGAGTCAGTGCGAGTCGTCTCCTATCCCACGGACGAAGCACGAGTCGCCTCTTCACTAGTACGGAATGTCTCTCTCAGACAAAGACAGAAAACTTATTTTCGGCGGACGTAGATGCGAGACGACTCCCGAACAACGTGAGCCAACTCCAACGAAAAGTTGATCGATAACCTGACAGAAGGATTTCCAGCAAGAGCTGACTTCAGACTCATACGAGATGTCTCCCACTTTAGTCGAGCCGACTCCTGAATGGACGAGACGCCTCCAGTTTTAACGGACCTTTTTGTCAGAAATGATAGACGCGACAGAACGGCTAGTTTTTGGATATAACGGCTAGTTTTTTCAAAACTAAGCTATAAAAAGATCCATTCAGAATGAAACAAAAATATAACTAGAAATCCAAACACAGAGGAAAAGCAAATCAGTTTGAAACAAGGGCTCAAAGGATATTCAAAGAAAAATCGGGAGAAAGCAAGTCTTCATCGAGAATCCATTCTTTCTCCACACTAGAGCCTTAATAGAAGGATCCTCCATTACTGTTTGATCTGGGAAGGGATCCAAAGGAAGAGAAGCAACGTCTTGATCGGCTAAAATCATCGGAGAAGCTTCTTTTTCCTTATTCATTTAAACTGTTTTATCTGCTTTCTTAGAAGCTTGTACTTATACATTTATTCTCATATTTGGGTGCTTGATTCAATCAAGGGATTGAATCAGAAGGGTTTAGGTTGTAGTTGGTAATCTGGAAAAAACTAACTGGGTTGGATTGTGAGCCCGTGAAAACAGTCGGATTGGTTCTAATTGGTAAGCCTGTGAAAACCAACCGAGTTCATTGTGATCTCGTGAAAACAATAAGTTAGGTTGTGAACTTGTAAAACAATTGTGCTGTAATTCTAAGATTGTAGTGAAAATCTCAAATGGAACTTGGGAAGTGGATGTAGGAGCAAGGGTAGCTCCGAACCACTATAAATTCTGTGTCTTTGTGCTTTGCTTTTCTATTGTCTCATTGTCTTTATATCGTTAACTAACACTTTAGATTAAGCACAAATTGAATTTTCGCATTTTAATTAAACCCCAATTCACCCCCCTCTTGGGCTGCCTACTGGGCAACAAGTGGTATCAGAGCCATAGGTCTCGAGTTCGAAACCCAGGCATCACGTTGGGGGGGATTGTTGGCGAAGGCATGAGGGGACGAGTCAACGTTGGCGGAGGCCTAAAGGGCCGAGTCAGTCCTGCCGCCTACCAACGTGGATGCGCTGGAGGACTAGGATGGGTTATACCACTAGGGGGTCCCTGAACCCACTAGCGAGGCCCTGTCGGAGTCCGAAGTCGGGCGAGGCTTGGTCGGAGTCGACTCGTGGCACTATGGGCCCCTACGCTAGTTTAAGGAAATAAAGTTGTGCCTTCATTAACACCTGCGGATTTTGGTATAATGGTAGTGCTTGATCCTGACAGGATCTGATCTAATCAAATCTGACTTAATAGGTTCAGTGGATGGTGTTGGGTCTTCTAAATGTTGAACTTTCCTAAGTTCTACATTAAAGCTTCTACTTTCTTCTCCAAGAAATTCCTTCTCCAAGAATACAGCTCTATTGCTTACGAACAACTTTTGTTCTTTAGCAAGGTAGAAATAATATCCTTTAGTTTCTTTAGGATAACTGACAAAGAAACATCTGTCAGACTTGGCTTCAAGTTTGTCTGCTTTCAAACATTTGATATAAGCCAGACATCCCCAAACCCTAAGGTGAGAAAGTACCGGTTTCCGTCCCGTCCACATCTCATGTAGTGTTTTATTCACAGATTTACTTAGAACCTTATTAAGTATATAACAAGCTAACTCAAGTACATATCCCCAAAAGGATATGGGCAGATCAGCAAATCCCATCATGGATCGAACCATATCTAACAGAGTTTGATTTCTCCTTTCTGACACACCATTATATTACGGTGTACCAGGAGGAGTCCATTGGGAGAGAATCTCATTTTCTTCTAAATATGCCAAAAACTCACTGGAGAGGTATTCACCTCCTCGATCTGATCGAAGAGTTTTAATACTCTTTCCAATTTGTTTTTCTACTTCATTACAATATAATTTAAACATTTCAAATGATTCAGATTTATGTCTCATTAAATAGACATAACCATACCTAAAAAGGTCGTGTGTAAACATAATGAAATATGAATACCCACCTCTAGCATTTGTGCTCATTGGCCCACATACATCAGAATGTACAAGGATCAATAAGTCACTGGCTCATTCATCTTTTTCGGTAAAAGGTGATTTGGTCATCTACTAAGAAGACATGACTCGCAGGTTGTCAATGATTCATAATTATTAACATTGAGAATTCTCTCTTTACTTAATCTGTTCATCCTGTTCTTGTTAATATGACCTAGCTTATGATGCCAAAAGTAGACATCCGTGACATTATCTATTCTAGGGTGCTTACTTGACTTGTACATTACATTAACAGGCTGTGATAATATGTAAATCCCATTACTCAATTGTTTATTCATTATAGTAACACCATTCATAACGATATCACAATAATTTCTTTTTATTGAAATCTCATAACCGTTCTTGGCCAAAAGGCCTACAGAAATTACATTCAATAGAAAAGAAAGACAAAAGTGACAGTCACTTAAGACTATTATTTGAGAATTGAATACAAATTTCAGAATCCCTAAAGCTAGAACTGGAACTGATCTTCCATCTCCAACATTTAGGAACCTTTCGCTTTCTCCAAATCTCTCGCTGATTTGTAGTCCCTACAACGAATTACAAATATTAAAAGGAATTCCGGTATCCAATATCTAGGTCGAATTATCACAAATTGAGAAATTACAAGGTGTTATCATATAAGTACCTTGATCTGCAACTGATTGCATCTTTTTCTTTGGCCTGTTCGGGTCAAGAGAGGCAATGTACTGAGGATAGTACTTTTTCCAATGCCCTTTCTTCTTACAGTAAAAGCACTCTGTCTTACTTTGATCAGTCTTCTTCTTCTTAGTCCGATTCTGCTCAGCACGATGTACCTTTTTCTTTTGATTTTTATTTTTCTTCTTTCCTTTCTTAAAGGACCACGATCCCTGGACGAACCTCCCACTAAATTCACCAACCCTTTTAGGAGATGATAATCCCTCTCAAAAGTTTGCAGTAAACCCAACAATTGGTAATAATTTACTACTGATTTCGTCATACGAAAGTTAGTGAGAAATGGGCGGTACGAATCAGGAAGAGAGTTCAGTATAGCATCTTTTCCCAATTGATCATGAAGGAAAAAATTGAGAGTGCTTAGGCGCTCGATCAACTCAATCATGTGCAATACATGATCAGTCACCGATGCCCCTTTCTTCATCGTGCGCTGAAAATAGCACAACTAGTCTTGTGCCTTTCAACGTGTGCCATTTCAGAGCCGCTAAACCGAGTCAATTCGTCGGAAGTGCCAAAAGATTTGTTCAACACTTGAACGATTTCTTCAGGCTGGGCATTCTCGAACCGATAACTGAACTCGTCGCTCATTGCAGCAAGCATAATGCATCGGACAGTGATACGATCACTGAGCCACTTCTGATAAGTTTCTCTGACCGTACCCCGTGCATTAGCAGCAAGTTGCTCAGGTGCTGGATCCGTTATCACATAAAGAATTCGTTCATGCTCTAGCACTATCTTAAGTTTTCTAAGCCAGTTGTTAAAATTGGGTCCAGTCAACTTGTCATTATCCAACAATGAACGAAGTGACAAACTAGTGGTCATTTCTGCATAAAATAAAAATCGGCTATCAGTATATGAATTGACAATATCCTAAAGACTTGGACTTTAGTCTAAAGGTTCTTCCACTATTTTATACAAATTTGTAGCCTCTACCTCAAATTTGAAGAATTACGCTTAAATCTTTAGTGAGTACTAGAACCCAATTGATTGCATATGGGCCCGAGTGTGGCTCGGCCAACCCATATGCACCTATTGGTAGGTTCTGAACCAATTGTTTTACCAAACAATTTCTAGTGATAATTTTGCCCCAGTCTCTTTGGCAGACGTGTGGCGCCTCCACCAAAAATTCTGGTTAGGTCCAACCATTAAATGATAGAATTCCATGTAATCTACTAATAGATGACCAAGCTCGAGTGTGGCTCGGCCCACCTGATCACCTATTGAAGGTACACTCGACTCATCATATATTGAATGACAATTATAATGGTCAAATAATCACCAGGCGTGTGGTACCTCCAATGATTATCTAGCCATTGGACCCATTATCATCCAACTTAATGGGAGGCTATGACCTAGTTATCTCTATAACTATTTCATTTTAGGAACCTAATAATTTTAAAGAATTTGATTTAATTGAGAATAGATGAAAAGAACCGGTTAATCTAGATCCTCCCACTGACTTCATCAAGTCAGATTAATAAGAACTAGATTCAATCCGATTAAGGAGACACCTAAATCAGTCATCCTGATTTTTCTTAAGGCATGGGTCAACTCGAATCATTAAGTGATCCAATCAAAATGTGATTGACCATGTCAACCAGGTAAGTGAGATCGGTGGAAGGGATATGTGATTAACTCGATAAAGACAAATCAGTGCGAGTAGCTCCCAATTAAAAACCACCGATCAAGTTGCCAAACTTACCTTAGACACTGACTGGTTAATCAATTTCGATTTGATTACTCAAATGACTCGGGCTCTACCTCTGAGCCTAAATCAAGTTCCATCTTGGTCTAATCAAAGACATGGAATTGATCAATCTACAACTATTGTATTTAACCTAGAGTTTTCTTGATCAATTAACTCTAATTAGACCATGATAGATTCTAACCCTAGGTCTAACCCAATCTTAAGAACTTGATTCAAGCTAACCCAAATGCCCAAAGACTTATTCAATTGTTATTTAATTGAGTTACAATTCTAGATCTAGGTTTTCATATTACTTAATTCTCAATTAAGTGTAAGCTTATGAAAATTCCGATCATTGCATAATTATTAATTGTTAGAAACCCGCCCATGCCGCAGAAAAATTTCAAAATTTCAGATGCAGCGGAAGAGGCATGCGCGGGATCAACCGTTCATCGCATGAACGTTGTTTAAAACCGTTCGTAGATAGATAAGGATTAAAAACTTTTTAAAAACATTAGAAGATCAGATCTTCACCTTGTGCGGGTAGATGATCACCGCAAACTGATGATCGTGGTTTTTGGATGAAGGTTCGCTTGAAGCCGTTCAAGTGCCCGGCCTCTACGGGTATCCACACGAAGCAGAAACCGATCCAAGCTCTCTATCTCCCCGGGGTGCTTGCTCCCTTGCAGAGATAACTTTTGATGGCTGATGTCCTCCCTCTTAATCAACCCTTGATTGTGCTTGGGAGGAGGAAGAAGAAGGATGCAAGTGGATGAAGAAACCAAGCTTGCTTGCAGCCCCTTTACTTTCCCTAACGTTGGAAGAAGGGAATAGGAGGAGGCCGCCAAGCACTTCTTTCTTCCTTCTTGCTGATGGCGGCTGAAACACAAGGAGAAGGAGAGGGAGGCCACGGCTGGAAGAAGGGCTTCTATTACCTTAGGGTTCCGCCAAGAGGTCCCTCTTTTAAAGGTGTGGAGCTCCTAACTTTTAGGAGCTCCTTATTTTCTTCCAAAGAGGGGCGCCGGCCCCTCTCTTCATGCCGCACCCAAGATGAGAAGGGGGAGGGGCGTGATCCCCTCCTTCTTGTGATGCCCTAATCCCCTTCCTCTTATGGCTAAGTCCTAATCCAATTAGGCTTTAACCAAATCATGAATAATTGGGTTCAATCTTTGCTAGTCCTAATCCAATTAGAACTTGAATGAACCATGACTCAATTGAACTCTTCAATCCTAATCCAATTAGGAGTCATATTGATTCATTAGATTAATAATTAATTAGAACTTAAGAAATCCTAATCCAATTAGGACTTGTTTAATTCTAGTCCTAATTCAATTAGAACTCTGATTTGAATTCCAAGTCCTAATCTGATTAGGACTCTGGGAATCCTACTCCAAGTAGGAATCCAAATTTAATTCAAAACTCCTAATCTAATTAGGATTGTAGGAATCCTACTCCAAGTAGGATTCCTAGTCCTACTCCAAATAGGATTCCCAGTCCAAGTAGGAATCCCAGTCCAAGTAGGATTCTTGTTTTAAGTCCAATTAATTATTTCCCTCTGTTCCTTCTTCAACTTATTATCAATCGAATTGATTACTTGTGATTCCTAATCATGATTCAATCATCGGATCGGTCAATACCTCTAGTGTGTGTGACCCCATAGGTTCTACTCTGACTGGTAGTAAGATATATTGTGATATCTATCACAATATCATTGAAAACTCCTTTCAATGGATCGGAACGATTCCAACTCTACTCATTAGGGTTCATTGATCATCGAGATAATCCCTGTGAGTCCCACCATCCACCAGTGACACCTAGCAGCATGTAGTGGCTACCCAGCAGAATAGAATGATGAACCTCTAGGTACAGTTATCATGTGATACAGTCCTTCTATCATGGATCCCTACAGGACGGAGGTCATTGATAACTCGTCAAACTCCTTCGTCTGTCATATGTCAAGATTTATTCGACTTAAGTTCGAGAGCGGAGAACTCTTTCTCCATTGTGCAATCTGCCCCGGCCGAGGTCTTACGAACTCAGTTTTATAAATCACATAGGATCTCTCCTTATCTATCAAGGTCGATAGATTCCTTGTAGATGCATACCCTACTCCTATAGTGAACCTACTGCAGCCAATCTACACTGCATGGACCCATATGGCTAGAGACCATGTATTTGTGCAGTCAAACTACAATAACCTCACGGTGAGTAGCCGAAGCATCGCAGGTCAAAGGACCAGTCACACTACTGCAACATCAAGCAAGTCACTGACGAGTGGATAGACATCCAAGTGACTTCTTGTCTTGGTCACGCTCAGTACCCTTGTTCTCTAACAAGCACCTGCACTATTACTTCAGTGTCTCCACACCGTGGACTCGAGTCTCGTCCATCCATAGGAAAAGTAATGTGTGCACTGATCTTATCGGATTGATCACCGTCCTCGTGATGATCCATCGATCAGGAGCGTTTAGAAATTAATCACTAATGATACATGGCTCAAATTCTCAACTCTTGAGAATATGCATCATCATCTTATTAATTCCTTAGACGATTCATAGACACAATAACAACATGAATGAAAAAGATGCCTTTCATTTATTTAACAATAAATAGTCAAGTACAAAATTATGTCCCTAGAATTAACAATGTGTCAGCTAGATTGGCTTCTAGGGCATACATCTAACATTAATTACATATTAATTACAAAGTTTCAGTTCTTAAAACTTATTTTTCAGATCTGAGATTTGTAATTAATCATGTTAAAATTCAGATTTAATTCATATTTAAATCTTAGATGATTTATGTTCATATATCACATATATAAACTTTAATGAATTAATTCAAACATCATACAACTTTTGCATTTATTTTCAGATCTGATAATTCTTTAAAAATCAGTGACTAAATGAATCATATATTTTATTTAGATCTAATCTAAATAATTTTATGATTTCAAATTTATTCATGTTACATATGTTAACATAAACATTGCATCTTATACATTCAAATTTCAGATCTAGTTAATCATGTATAATCAACAATTAAATTATTCATAAATCTACTTTAGATCTGATCTAAACATATTCATAATTTTAGATTTAATTGTAATGATTAAAATATAAAAGTTTAAATAGAGAACCTGGCTCTGATACCACTGAAAGTACTGATTAGTTCTAGCAATGATTGCATGTTGAAATTTTAAAATTTTTCTGTGGCTGCACCTGTTCGGGTTGCCTACGTACCCCTTCACAAGGGAGATCAAGCCATACGTAGTTCTTTTAATTTAAAAATCGCAGCGCAAAATAATGAATTAAACATTTTAATTTTAGCATGCATAAGAAATTAAATTTCAAAACATCACTACAAAAACTCATGATCAATATGCCGGGATCGTTTAAACGATTATGCTAAAATATTTACATAATTAATATCAAATCTGAAATGAGATTATTAAGTTCTAAACTTAACTAATCTATGATCCAACTAATCTTCGAATACCCATTGAATAGGTTCTGAAGATTACTCTATGAAGAGCCCCTGAAGAGGTTTAACCCTCAAGGATTAGACCTTATCTAATGTACTGGTATGAGATTTATACCTTTGCAAAATCAGAATACAATGGATCAAATGCTCGAGCTTCGCAGCCACACAATAGACTGGCCTCCATGAGTAATCCACGCGAAGTTCCTGGAGAGATCTAATCCTGTGGAAATGCTAGCTTGTGCAGAATTTCTTGAGGCTGAAATTTGATCTTCCTGACATTATCAACCTTTTGATCTGTCTTCTTGGAAGAGTTTGGAGAAATGGTTTATAGGGATTGAAGAGGACTTAGATCTGATCTAAAGGCTCTTATCAGGGATCCCTAATAGCTATGGCAACATGAACTTAGTATATTAACTAATGGCGAGTGGGAAGAGGAAAGGCTGATTTTTCTTTTCATGCACTAGGCTCCTTTTTTTTTCTTTCTTTCTTAAATTCGACCACCAGCTGATAGAGGTCCTTTTAATGTCACCATCCCCTCTAACTTCACTCCTCTTCACATGCCAACCATTCCATATTTGGGGGAGGATTTTGTGGGGTTTTGAATTTAAAATTCAAATGCTTGTTTCATGCGCCAACACATGATGATGATTGATCACATCTCCACCTTTCATCTTGTCGCCACTTCCCTCTTTCAATTTCGAATTTTCATGCCCACAATCTGATGATTAGAGGGTCATGTGGAGGTGGGTGGAGTTTGAATTCAAAATTCAAACTCAAATGCAAATGGGAGAGAGAAATGCATACAAGTGTCATGGCGCCATAAAGAGAGAATTTGATCTTATCCAATTTTTTTCATGAACTTATCTCTCGATGTCGCCCCATCTGATGATGAAGGAGGTCCCTGATGTTGCCACGTGTCACATGATGCCAATAAACAATTTAAATAAATTTTTAATCATATTAAAATTTAATTCATGGTGCCATAATTGAACAGGTGACATGTGGACTTCGAAATCCGAATAGTTCAAATCAAACCTATTTAATTCGATCAAATCCTAACAATTAGTGAAGTCCAATTAGTTTGGTTGAACCTAATCCAATTAGGTCAAATCCTAATTTAGCACAAATTGAATCTAATTCAATTTGGTCAACTTAAGTCCTCTTGGTTCAGACCTAATCCAATCAGGTCAAAAACTGATTGAGCCCAAAATTGAATCTAATTTAATTTGGCTCATGCTTAGACCAATTACTTAATTAAATTAAATTTATTAGTAATCTAATTACTAATTAATCCTCCAATAATTATTTTAATTATTTTTTATGATAATTTGTCAATCGAATTGACCAAATTACCCCTAAATGATTCTCAAGCATCCTTCAGCCATCTAGATCAATTAGAAAACTTCTATGCATGTGACCTCATAGGTTCGAACCTAAGCCGGTAGTACAGGAACGACTTCCTGTACTAATCGATGTGACCATCTAGTAATGGTATCCGACGTCCGGATAGGCCGAATATATGCGAAGCAAATATTTTAGAATCCTGGACTATGGTTACCTTATAATTCATCCCTTTGACTCCTAATATTAGGATGATCTTAGAGTTCTGTCAACTCTCTAATCAGTACATCCTTTATGTGATCAACTTTAGAAATCCTGTGACTCCTCATAAGGATTATCCTGGCCAAGGTTTTGCTAAATTGAACACAAAGCATTTTCTCCTGTTTTCAGGAGGGGTCAATTCCATCTTGACTCACGCACTGATTTCACAAGTACTTGACTGCACCCAGTAATCTTCCATCCTAGAATTAGAAATTCTGCTAGTCCGGTACTAAAGTACAGTGAGTTGCTTGCTAATCACTATGGTGATCTTAGGTCTGAGGGATACTTATACCTATATCCATTCGTAACATCTCTCGACAGTAGAGTGTTCCGGAATAGGTCACGTTCAGTGAAATATACTCCTACACTTCACCTGTGTGATATATCAGTGTCTCCACACTTCTTGGTTAAGAGGACAACCAACGTATATGTCACACAATGACTTAATTTCGATTATGTTGTCGTCCTAGTAACAACAAATCATTTGGTCGCGAACAGATTTAAGGACTCGAAGATAAATCCTCCTTTAACATAAAATAAGTCCTAAGGACTTCATCATATAAGAGTTCATCTGAAAATGTTCAATAAAATGATGAATAATACCAAATAATACTTTATTAATTTGTCAATTTATTTACAAAATTCAATCATCAAAACGCTGACGATTGACACTTAGGATACAATTCCCAACAACATCTAGAGAAGATAGATCATTTCTTACCTTGCAAGAACAATTATTTGATAAATCCAACTAATTTTGAGAGTCTCCTTTAGAACCTAATATTCAAAATTATTTTTATATCAAAATTTAACCATGATTAATTTGGAAATAAAACCCTAAGTCTCAATACCCTCATGCAAGATTGAGCCCAATATTTAGGGAATATTGCAATAAAATTTAGGGTAGTGGTGGTTAAACATATGGAAAATGTGTAGGAATGATAGGTCCAGATAGGTGGCGATGTATGATGGTCCAAATAGATCCGATCTAGATAACCCTATTAGTCAATTATGGAAATGAAAGTTAGATTGGATGGGGTGGCCGAGGTATGTTGGAGCTAACTTCCTTTGAGGATGGCCTGCAAGAAGTCTGCTTGCTGAAGAGTTTCTGGTAGGAGATCCTTTGATGCCTATATTAGAACAAAGAGGCAACAGTATGAAACGAAGAAATTTCAGCAGATGATAGTTCTCTATGATTGATATTGCATGATATCTCATGCCTAAGGTCTCTCAGACTGCCCCTTTATATATGGAAGTCGATTTTGTCGTTACCTGGATCGGTGTGATGTGCACCATTCGCCAAATAGGGACTAGTAGTACGTCTTAGGCGTGGGCAGCATACGATAATGACCTCATGCCGGATTTAGAGTTGCCACTATAACCCGTCGCTATTACGACGATCCATTACTAAGACTGTCAGTGCTTGTCGGCACGTGTCGATTGGCTTCTTGGTTGGAGACAAAGTTGTTCATTTAGGTTGGTTGGCTCCTCGGCTGGGTCCGAAGTAGTCTACTTCAGTTTGTATAGAGGTTGTCGAGGTCGGTCTAGTCCGAGGTTGAGGTGTCTAATATTTCAACCATTAATATGGATATGAACAAAAAAAATAGAATTGAATAAAAATAAAACTTATAAAACAAAAGAGAACAAAAATAAAAATAAAAATATAAAAGAAGAATTAAAAATGGATCAACTAAAGATTATATAAAATCATGTAGAAAATAAAAATAAAGGGAATAAATTTAATAAAAAATAGCAATAAAAAAAGAAGCTTAAAAATTACCATAAAAACTATATAGTACAATTAAAAACATAAAACGATCCACAACATAAAAAAATAAATTGAAAAATCTATATAAATAATATCTAGAAGAAATAAATATGAAATTAGATAATAATATTAGATAATAAAAATCCATATGTGAATTAAAACCAGATAATTGATTTACTGATATGTGAGTGGGTTGATGTCAGCGATCCCAATTGGCTAGGAATATATTACAAGTCGAGCTTGCGAATGACATTACTCTTGTACAAAGTCAGCAGACTCATTATATTGCCAAAATTAATTATATCCATGCGTTCAGTTACCTTTTACATGCAAGACTGAAATTCAAATGTAATCCCAACCTTATACATACTTGTAAATAAGTTTTTACCAATGAACTTTGTTTATGAAAATACACTAGGCATAAATTGCCGCAACGACACTCACAATATAAACTAAATACATTATTTCATTATCCATCTATTATATCCATTTTTTGTTCATTCGTTGCATTAGGAATGCAAAGTGAGTTGGGCCAACGCATGGCCCGGCCAATTCACTAAAGTTGTAGATAGGCGCAGTGACGTAGTCTAATCACGATCAACACGAGCCGAGCCTCAAAGCTTAGGCCGAACTCCATGGACCCGGCTTGACCCCGACTCTCATATTAATTGAGCTCCAGGGAAAAGAAGGAAAAGGAAAGAGGGGAAGCGGAGCTCCCGGTCATGGCGAATTCCGACCCTGATAAGCTTATGATCAAAGCCGATAAACTGTAATTTTTTCAACTGTTTTTTTTTCCTCCATCATTTCTTTCAGATTTCTCTATTGTTCTCTTATGATGCTCCTCAAGATTCATATTTCACTTTATTTTGATTTTTCGCTACAAAGTTCATTTGAACTTTTGTTTTTGTCAATTAAGTTTTAGATCTTATGTCATTCTTTTTCCCATTTATTTTTATCGAGAATTTCATATATTTTTGTACGATTCGGGCAATTTCCGTTGATTGGATGAGATTAAAGAATGTCCGATACCTTTTTGTAAAGTTTTTCTTGACTGAATTGATTGCTATTATGTTAAATCCAAACTCATTCTTAAGTTTGAGCCTAATAGTTAGAAGCTGAGTCTCCAATCTGAACAAACCCCTCACAAAGCCCTAGTTTTTTTCTAATGCCTGATGTAGATCGGTTATTGAAAAAGTTCAGATTTTTAGTGACATATGTATCAATTGAGGAACGGTGAATTTGGTGCCTGAGAGTTTGGATTTGAACCATTTCTTTGAGGGGCTGACCCTTGTGTTGATAAATATTGAGGTCAGATCCCATTTATTCCTTGCAATTGAGGTACTCAAACACGGATGGTTCGCATTGTAATCATGCATGGGTGCAATGGAAATTAACAGTCTACTGCGCTATCATAGTACATCAGTCCTCCAATTAATGCATGCGTGTGTTTACAATTTGAGATTTTATGATGTCTGGCTCCTATTTTAGTGCCTTGTTAGCTTTTCTTTGAGCCTGGTAAATAGTGTGCGTTGGGTATTTTACACCCTTTCATATTTGGATGCTTAAACTGAAATAAAAAAAAAAATGTTGGATGGAAGATGCACCCAGTTATAAGGTAAAAAAATCTATTAGATACTCAGACATCTTCCAGGTTTATGATACGAAGAAACAATTCTTAAATTTGTTTACTACTATGAGGATGCCTTTAGTTGCATGTACAAGTAAGCATCTAATGCAAAATTACTTGAATCATTCTAAGCTGTTCAGGGCTTGGTCTTGTTTGCTCTTATTGAGTTGCTTATGTTAATGATCTCCACAGTTGTAATGTAGCCTTTGAAAGATCTCAGGTTACCACTTTGTCAATTTGAAATGTAATCAAGGATGTCCTATAAATTTAATAAGAGATCTTAGGGGTTCCAGCTGTTGCTATGTTGATGGAGATGCTGCTTCTTTGAGTTGAAGAGCTACTAGCTAGATAATTGCATCACTTGCAATTAGTATATATTTGATGTCTGATGCTATGGGATAATTAATATTACATTGTTTGCCAGAAAGGGATTTGCAAAGTAGTTTCTTTTGGGGCTAGAATTGTTGACTTTACAAGCAGTGATCTGCAGATAATATTTTGCAAGTTGGTATAAGGTTTGCAGAACTAGAAGATTAGGACGCATGCTTGCTATTAGAATGGGTACAAGAATGATGTATCCATCTTTCGGGAGAGTTTTTTGTGTAGTTGTTGGGAATTTCAATAGAGAGAACGGGAATCACTGGAGTTCAAATAAGCAAGTTTCAAAGTTTGGTGGTTGATTCTACTTCTGAAAATGTGAATCTTTTGGAAGAAGAAAAATATGTAAAGAAAAATAGTTGCATATCATTATTTCAACAGTGATAACTGATTAGTGATAACATATCAAACTTCTCAGTTGAGGTATTAAGGGCTTGTCAAATGAGAGGCTGCTTGCCATTTTGGTTTTTTGTTATTAATTTGTTATCATTTGTTGAATAACATGCTTAATGCTCTTAGTGGCTTATAGAGGAACAATTTGTACTGTATTTTTTCCCCCTCCTGTATGCTTCCCTTTGATTGGTAGTCTCAAAGGTTGATGCCAGCTTCTACCCCAGGGCAAGATGGTTGCCATTTCCATGTTGCATAAGATATTGTCCTTGACATGCTTGTCTTTGTCACTAGTGTAACACTTCTTCCATATCCGCATGCCCTTAAGTAACCAAAGTGTGTTGTCTAGCTGATGCAATTATGTCAATTTGGTTTGACTTTTTCTTAAGTATTCATGTTAGAAATCCTAGTTTGTTACCTAGAATTAGTATAAATAAAATAACCAGCTGGCGAGATAGTTAAGGATGCATATTTGGAGTTTCTAACTGAATGTGCATTCATTGTTTTGTTCTAGTACCCTGAGCTTGCTGATACTGATGTCTTAAGGTGACAATATTGATCTTTATCTATGTTCTTCCACTTATTGATGTTTGAACAATTACATTTGTTTAATAACTAGTTTAATTGATCATGGAAAAGTGTCTTTCCTTCATTTTTTTTTTCCAAATGTGACATGTCATGTTGCTTGAAGTTTTAGAAGCTCATAAGCTCAATGCTATGCTATAATGCTCACACATGGTTATCCATGTGTTGGGTAATGTACACTCTTCACACATTTGTATCACAATATGGATAATTTAGGGGTTTGTCATGATGGAAAATGGAAACTTATCTTCATGTGATCATGCAACATTGATATCCATGCCGACTATCTTATTGTTAATTTAGGGGTTTGTCATGTTGATAATCCAAGTAGTGCCCAGAGGGCTGGTTGAGGCTTGAATCTATGGTTGGATGTTGAAATTCCCAACAAATTGCTCTAGGCTCTTATAGTTATGATAGAAGGTTGTTAAAATTGGATATTGAAACAATTTTTTGGAAGACAAGAGGATGTAGCAACACCCTTTTGCAGACGGGTTCAGTATCTTGTTGCTACTATTATTCTTTTATCTATACATATACACAAGGAATGGAACATTGTAATGCTTGGTGTGTGGATTGATTGCAATATGATGGAGGAATAACAAAAGATGTTTGTTTGTGAATGTTTTCTCAGCTGCATATTTGTCAAAAAGAGAAAATTCTTTTATAGAGGATGGTCAGAAATATTAATTTTTTTCTCATTTTATCCTTATTTTGTCCTTCGTAGAACAAAACTCAGTTTTACCAGATGGAGTGCAGATTGGAGGACTGCAACCTCATTGTATGAGCAAGCTGGTTGGTGATTGATATTTGTTTCTTTTCTTCCATAGACAATCTGTGTTTTTGTCTCTTACATATAAATTATTGTATCTCTGTCAAAGCTATTGGCTACAGGTTCAGGAAAGACAATGAGAAAGCAAAAGAAGCATTTGAGAAGGCTTCCAAAGGACAAGAAATGATTTCATCATATCCTCCTCTGCTATGATTTTGCCATATCTTCCTTTGCTTTTCATTATTCATAGTTTCCATTTATATGTTCTTCAAGATAGGGAAAGTATACCCTTGACAATCTTGATAGGCCTTGGGATGCTGCCAAGCATATGGAGTCTGCTGCTGCTCTAGCAAAGGAACTTGGTCGTTGGAATGAAGTTTCTGATCATTACAGAAGGGCGTCTGAATTATATATTGAATGTGGAAGATCACAGCCTGCTTCAGACGGTCTTGCAAAGGCTGCTAGGTATACAAAAACATTCTGGCATTTCTTTGTTGCAAAATCAAAAAGATAGTTGGAGCATATGCATTTAAGGGACTAAATATGCAATTGCATCATTGTATATTCAGGGCTTTGGAAGATGTGGCACCTGATGAAGCTGTTCGGTTGTATACTGATGCTTGTGTAGTCTTGGAAGAGGATGGAAAGGAGCAAATGGCTTTTGATTTATATCGTGCTGCCACAAGTATTCATGTTAAACTTGAAAGGTAAGAATTTTCACATATTGGTATCATGTTGAATTATGTGAATTAGATAGCTTTCTTGATGCATGCTTTACTTGGATGTTGTGAGTTGCTTCGCCTTTTCAAAATAAGGCAGCGGCTCAGGCTTTCGAACTTCGTAGATTTCCATGAGTTGGCGTATGACCAATTGTGAGTCTCCGAAGACGTATAGAAAGATAATTCCAATATTAAGAGCTATTGTCAATCCCATTATCAGGGCTTCCTTCATATTCCGTATCGTTATTGGCTTTGATAAGGGAAAAAGAAAGAATGGTATAATGTCCTATTTTTTTGTGTTAGGAACACAATCCCATTTTTTGGTCTAGTGCCTCGAGCGAGCAACAAGCAATCATCAGCAAACAACAGAAGGTGGGATATTGGTTGGGAACATGCCGCCGACATATAAGCCTCCAAACCCTAGCTAAAGGTAGCGGCTTGGAGGGCCTGGGATAGCACGTCGGTGCAAATGATGAACAGGTACGAGGACAAGGGGCATCCTTGGCACAAGCCAACCCTTGACCTAAAAAAGTCAGCTGGTGAGCCATTGACAAGGATATAAAAATTTTAGATCATTGAGGATGAATCAAAAATGATAGTTTTCCTATAAAGTACCTGGATCTTTTCTTGTCCCCCAAGAGAATAAAGAGAGAGCATTGCCTTCCTCTACTCAAGAATATGAAAGGAAAGGGCCCACATACAACCCATAATCCAGTTGATCCACACACCCAGAAATCTGACACTCTCTAGGGCATGGACTAAAAAATTCCATCTTATATGGTCGTAAGCTCTCTCCATGTCCAGCTAGACAGCTATAAGGCTGCGGCGACACAGGGCCCTCTGGAGATTGTGCATGAACTTCTGGGTGATAAACACATTGTCCGGTGACGTTACGACCCCCCCACAAGAGCCCTCTGCTCTGGGCAGATGATGCGGGCGAGAACTGGCTTCATCCTGGTCACTTGAATCTTGGCGATAGCTTTGCACATGGTGGTGCAGAGACTGATAGGTCTATAGTGGCTGGGCTCACTTGCATCTGCCTCTCTTCTTCTCGTTCCCTCTCACATGGCCATGGATGGTTGATCTAGATCTAGCACATGGTGAATCTTGATTTAGAAAACCCGTCCTTCCCTCATCTCCTCCTCCTCGTCTCTCTCTCTCACACACACACTCTCCACATTTCTAATCATGGTGGCAGTGGAGTCTTTTAGATCTAGCATGAATGTTTGCCTGTTCCTTTATTTCTCTCCTCCTCTCCCCTCCTCCCCCTCATTTGCCCACCACTACCTTCACCAACTTCAACCTCTTGCCTCCTGTTTGGGCTGACCCTTTTAGCCTAGTCAAGATGACTTGATAAGTAAGGGATCGAGCCCGACTTGGATTATCCTAGCTTGAGCTAGCTTGAGCCAAGCTTGAGTTGAGTAGAATATATGTCGAGCTAAGCTCTAGCCGGGCCAAGGTCGCTCAAGCTCCATGCATTTGGAACCCTAAAGTATGCACCTAAATATTAAGTTGCAGTATGCATCTTTCTCCTCCTACGCTCCTCTATTCTATAAAGGGGAAACACTAGCAACTATGAAAAATATCATTTTGAGTTGGAATAACGTAATTATTTTAGGTTTGTTTGTTACTTCCTTCTCATATCTTCTCTCCCTAACTTCTATCTTCTTTCTGTTCCATAAGCTTTCTTCGGCTGCTTTAATTTTATCCTTGATGCTATATATATAAACCTATTCCTTAAACCCTTCTAGTAACACTAGACCCCGTAAACCCATGAACTCCTCCCTTGAGCTCTCCTTTTCCTTGACTTGTAGATCTCTTAAAATCAGTCCTCCATCAATTTAAAGGCAATGGACCATCAAAAACACTTGCAGCATGAATAAATTCACTTTATTAGTGTCACCTCTTGATTGCACTTGAGCTTATCAGTTGGAGACAGTAAGGATGCTTAGTAGCCATATAGTGAAACAAATATTTTGTACTTTTATATCAATTTTGAATATAGAAATTGCTTAATTTAAACCATTGAGGGCATTAATCTAAATCTGCAAAATTTGAAGCAAGGAACATATCAAGTACCTCTTTCTTACATTGTTCTCTTTCTTGCCATTATTGTGAATGTAAACGTACATGGTTATTGATCTAGTAAAAACTCAGTATGATACACTGGTTATCAATGCATAGATGTAGTTTTTTGATGAAATTCCAATCAAAGCCTTTGATTTAACGACTAAGCTTAGAGACTGAGTTCTAATCTTTCATATGCATCAAACTAGGTTGCTTTTCAGATTACCTGTAGCCCTAGGGTATAGTGTAATGTCCTACAAATAAAAGAAGCCTGCTACACCCACGCCAAGATGCACAGGTGCTGAAATAAAAAAAAAAAACTTAAACAAAGTCTTATATGTGAAAGGGTATATTACAAATCTTGAAAGGTTTCTTGTCATTCTGTGCAGGTATACCGATGCTGCAACATTTCTCTTAAAATGGGGTGTAGCTGCTGATAAGTGCAATGCCATCAACAGTCAGTGCAAGGTGCTACTTGTGCGATATAACTCCAGGGACTACATTCATTTGCAAGAATGCAGTTATAAATAGTTACTTTTGACAAACTATTTTTTCATTCTTCTGAGAAATGAATATATATGATAAAGAAACTCGTTATTTTCTTAGTGATGAATTGCATTTTATTTGTTAATATTTAATAGTTTGTTATTGCATATCATTTGCCAATTTCTACTGAATAGTGTTAGCTTCTAAGAAATTTTGGAGCAAATGCCAATGGTTCAAGAAGCAACCTAGTCTTATATATTCACTAAATTAAATGATCAATATCATAAATATTTTGCTGATTGAGCATCTATCTATACCTAGATGGGTATTTATCCTTACCTATGCCTATGTTCTGGATAGTCAATTATGTAATACTAGAGTAATTAAGCTTGGGATTAGTTGTGCACATTCTTATGTATGTGAATCCAATAAAAATAATTATCTGCAAATATATATCGTAAATGCAGAGAAAAATATTGAACAAAAAAGTCCTGATTGAATTATTTTAAATTTGTATCATGTTTTTTAATATCAATCTAGATATTATGTCACAAAGTCCAATTGAGAAACATGTAAATGTGTTAGTGTGTTTTAGCTGTTTTATGCTAATGGAACAAGGGGTTGCAAGATGGTACATTGCCTAGATTCAAACAAGACCCAAAGCAATATTCAATTACACGTAAGATACAGCTCATGAGTAACATATGAAACTCAAAGTAGGATTATTCTCAATATAATATGGAAAATTATGCCCCACTTATATTAGTGTTGCCTAATACTATTATTTCCCCGGCTAATTAGTTTGGGCAAGGTCCACATGATAGGGACCATACTGGTACATCACCATTTTGGTATGATATGGTTGGTAACATATGGTATGCATCCCATACCAAGATCAGCTCCAATATTTTTTTGTCTCTCCCAACCATGATACCACCCAAAATTGGGTGGTATGGGTGGTTTTGCTCAATCGGGATGGATCAGTTCGACTCATACGCCAAACTGAACTTCGGTATCATACTTGTACCTTACCAATATGGTATGATATTGTCGGCATGTAGTGGTATGATATTGTCGGCATGTAGTGGTATGATAGATGATTTTAAACCTTGTTAATAGTCACAAAATTTATAGACATAACCTAACTTTTGAGTCAAGTTGAACTTATTTAAAAGTTAGATCCCTGGATTAAAGTACTGTGCTGTATCGTAAGGTATTGGCGCTGGTGTGTCCCTAGGTAGCATACAATTCCTGGCACGAAAATGGTATTCGGACTTTAAAGCTTGTAGATCTGTTATCAAATTGTTAATTATTTCATGCTTTTAGCATTTTACTGAAAAAAAAAGCATTAGGATTTAGGAATAATTCAATCATGTTACTTGTAGAAATGCATAAATATTGAAGTCCTGAATATCACATTAAAGCATATCATCTCATTCATGGAAATTAGTGTATTATATATGAAGCGGGAACAAAAGAATCATATGGTCTAATTCAAGCTAACATGGTGTTGTCTAGGTACTAAATAAACTCAATATTATATTGGTTTGACAATATATTGATTTTTTTTCTTCAAGTAGAAGAGACCCATAGGAGCTTTCACTGACACTAATCAAAGATGAAAAAGTTGAGGTCAGATTCTGCATAGCCATGGGCTACACAATGGGATGTAGCCCTCTCCAAGTACTCCTAACCTCTAGGCCCTAGTGAAGGTTTGGGTTGAGGTCTCTGGTGTAACCACCAAGAGATGTAGCAACTTGGATAATTCATATTTCTAGGATATGGCTCTAGATTGCATAGGGCATATTGATCCGCCTTTAAGATTATAGAAATTCCAAGACTCAAATCTTTATTCTACAATATAGTTAAAATATTTTACATGAAGTTGGCTATGGTGTTGGGACCGCTAACAAAGTAAAAGACTAAAGGCCTCATCTTATCCATGCACGTGGGACAACATTTTGATGGTAACTAGGGTGAACAGTTTTTAAGTTCCTTCTTGTTGAATGTTATTAGAACAACCTATTGGTCCCTGGTCACCCATTGATAGCAAACTGGTCCTCTGTGCCTTCAGTGATCCTATTTGATTGGCCCATAGTTGTTATGGGAGCTCACCCAGGTGCCTAGGTGCCTGGCCCAACCTGGATTTCATAGGTGAGGCCCGCCTTGATGGACAAACCAATGTGCGGTCATCCATCACACTAGGTTCCTGCTTGGGTGAGGTTGCCTTGGCATGCAATTTTACTGGGCACTTGCCAATTAATATGAGCTAGAGCTGCCCATTTGAGACAATCTGACCTAGTTAGGGTTGGCCCCTAGTGTTACGAGCCACTAAGCCCAGGTTAAAAGGAGAGGTGATTTTGAATCAAGACTCTTGATGCTTCCAGCACTCTGCCCTTCGCCTTCTCCTATCTGTTCTCTCTCTCTCTCTCTCACTCACTCACTCTCTCTCCCTCTCTCCACCTAGGGCAAAGAAAGGGGCCAGCGGCCAACCATCCACTGTCGTCCACTCTTGGAGCGATGAGATTGAACAGGGACAGCAACCAGGAGGATGCTCAAACAATGGCGATCTGACTCTCTCTCTGATAATCACAGCATCATCTCTGCTCACTGCCTACCCCTATTTGTTGCTGATATGTTATGTGATTTTGTTGTTTATTGTCGTCGTCATTGTTGCTGAGGTCTTGGCCTTTAAAACAGAGATCCTCTCTGTTTCCTGTCAACTGTCTATTCCATACTTCCCTGTTCAACTGCCTATCCCCTATTTCCCACCAAAAAGTTCCTCTCTAATGAATAATAATCAGACTCTGTCCCACTGATCTCTCTTTCTCTGTCCATTTCTTTCTTTTTTCGATGTTCTTGAGAGGATGTTTTCTAAAGATCTTTTTACACTGCTATATTTTGATAATAATTTATTTTCTACTGATTTGATTTGAAGAATTTAAAGATGCATTCGAGTCAAGTAAATGGATTAGTATTTGAATCAATTAAAAAAAAATGTGTTTTCAGTTTTTAATAGTTTGCCTTCTGTTGTATTGTGTAGTTCCCTGTATTAAGAAAATGAGAACATAGACATCGGTTAATTGAAAATAATGCAAGATTGAATCATTAATTGAAATATATGAAGGTGGTAAATTATTCTGTAAATCTTATATAAATTTTGTTGCTGGGCCGGTCGCCTAATCACCTAGGCTACAGGAGGGTCTGTCGCCTTGGGTCGCCTAGGCTATTTGACAACTATGTATTGGCCACATGGTGTACATGCAAAATATGGATAAAATCAAAGGCCTGCAACAATAAGCAAGCATCCTGAAGAAGAGGGGGCTTTGGCTATGTGCATCGCCTTGTCTTTAGAGTTTGAGGGCATTCATTAGCACCACGGAATAGGGTATGAAGGTAGATGCATAGGACCAAATACTAATATTTTTTTTTAATAAGATATTGCCATTTTGTATACTTGGAATTGATGTTGGTAGTTAGTGCACTTTGTTTCCTAGAATGTTGGAAGATAATATTCCACCCAATGTTATCGAAAAATATGATGCTTAAGTGGTTGCTTAGATTGGTATACAGAGCTTGTCCCCTTAAGCAATAACTGCTCAAGTGATAAGTGTCTGTTTAATTTAAGTGGCTTTTTATCTTGCTTAGCAGCTTAAATCACAATCTAGTGGTTGAACCAAAAGACTTAGTGCCCAATGCTTAACGTATTCATTAGTGTTATTCTTATCAGAATACAGTATCTACTATTCTAGCTGATATGATGTAGTGGTGTGGGCTTTGCCCTCCCCTTCCCTCAAGAAAAAAAAAAGAGAAGAAGCTGACATGATGTAGTGATTAATTTACCTTCCTATATTGCTTCCTTCAAAGCAATTCTGAAAGAGAGAAAATGATTTTCTATCCTTCAAGCAACCACCTTTCTTCTTATGGTAAGGAGTCATTATCTAGCCTTATCAATGAAAAAGTTTGCTGCCTGCTGGTCTTATAACCTGCATGCAACTTCCTTAGCCTTTTTTGCCCTCCAATTTGTCTTCTATATCTGCACGTCCTTTCCCTCCCTCTTCATTTCTCTATATTATTTTTCCCACTTCAACTTCACATTCTTTTTCTTTTATTGTTTGATGATCCATGATCCATCCAAGCCATGGCTTTTTCCTCCCAGTATCATCATTAATATATCATGTACATTCAACTACTTGACATCTTTATATGTAGTAATGAAATAAGGTATAAGGGTTTTATTTCAAGCAGGTGTGCGGAATAACAACTGATCACAAAGTCTTTTAGGTTGTTGGTCGGAAT